>NW_027252828.1:0-20643 GCF_044704955.1 Pristiophorus japonicus
CTCCCTCTCCGGAGCTCTCTATCACTCTCTCTGGGAGGTTTCTCCCTCTCCGGAGCTTTCCATCACTCTCTCTGAGAGGTCTCTCCCTCTCCGGAGTTCTCCATCACTCTCTCTGGGAGGTCCCTCCATCTCTCTTCCTCTCCGGAGCTCTCTATCACTCTCTCTGGGAGGTCTCTCCCTCTCCGGAGCTCTCCATCACTTTCTCTGGGAGGTCTCTCCCTCTCCGGAGCTCTCTATCACTCTCTCTGGGATGTTTCTCCCTCTCCGGAGCTCTCTATCACTCTCTCTGGGAGGTCTCTCCCTCGCTCTCCCTCTCCCTCTCCGGAGCTCTCCATCACTCTCTCTGGGAGGTCTCTCCCACTCTCTCCCTCTCCGGAGCTCGCTATCACTCTCTCTGGGAGGTCTCTCCCTCTCCGGAGCTCTCTATCACTCTCTCTGGGAGGTCTCTGTCTCTCCCTCTCCGGAGCTCTTCATCACTTTCTCTGGGAGGTCTCGGTCTCTCCCTCTCCGGAGCTCTCCATCACTCTCTCTGGGAGGTCTCTCCCTCTCCGGAGCTCTCCATCACTCTCTCTGGGAGGTCTCTCCCTCTCTCTCTCTCTCTCCCTCCCTCTCCGGAGCTCGCTATCACTCTCTCTGGGAGGTCTCTCCCTCTCCGGAGCTCTCTATCACTCTCTCTGGGAGGTCTCTCCCTCTCCCTCTCTCTCCCTCTCCGGAGCTCGCTATCACTCTCTCTGGGAGGTCTCTCCCTCTCCGGAGCTCTCTATCACTCTCTCTGGGAGGTCTCTCCCTCTCTCTCCCTCTCCCTCTCCGGAGCTCTCCATCACACTCTCTGGGAAGTTTCTCTCTCTCTCTCCCTCTCCCTCTCCGGAGCTCTCCATCACTCTCTCTGGGAGGTCTCTCCCTCTCTCTCCCTCTCCCTCTCCGGAGCTCTCCATCACTCTCTCTGGGAGGTCTCTCTCTCTCTCTCTCTCTCTCTCCGGAGCTCTCCATCAATCTCTCTGGGAGGTCTCTCCCTCTCCCTCTCCGGAGCTCTCCATCACTCTCTCTGGGAGATCTCTCCCTCTCCGGAGCTCTCCATCACTCTCTCTGGGAGGTCTCTCCCTCTCCCTCTCCGGAGCTCTCCATCACTCTCTCTGGAAGGTCTCTCCCTCTCCCTCTCCGGAGCTCTCCATCACTCTCTCTGGGAGGTCTCTCCCTCTCTCTCTCTCTCTCCGGAGCTCTCCATCACTCTCTCTGGGAGGTCTCTCCCTCTCCCTCTCTCTCCCTCTCCGGAGCTCGCTATCATTCTCTCTGGGAGGTCTCTCCCTCTCTCTCCCTCTCCCTCTCCGGAGCTCTCCATCACTCTCTCTGGGAGGTCTCTCTCTCTCTCTCTCTCTCTCTCTCTCTCTCCGGAGCTCTCCATCAATCTCTCTGGGAGGTCTCTCCCTCTCCCTCTCCCTCTCCGGAGCTCTCCATCACTCTCTCTGGGAGATCTCTCCCTCTCCCTCTCTGGAGCTCTCCATCACTCTCTCTGGGAGGTCTCTCCCTCTCTCTCCCTCTCCGGAGCTCTCCATCACTCTCTCTGGGAGGTCTCTCCCTCTCTCTCCCTCTCCGGAGCTCTCCATCACTCTCTCTGGGAGGTCTCTCCCTCCCTCTCCCTCTCCGGAGCTCTCCATCACTCTCTCTGGGAGGTCTCTCCCTCTCCCTCTCCGGAGCTCTCCATCACTCTCTCTGGAAGGTCTCTCCCTCTCCCTCTCCGGAGCTCTCCATCACTCTCTCTGGGAGGTCTCTCCCTCTCTCTCTCTCTCTCCGGAGCTCTCCATCACTCTCTCTGGGAGGTCTCTCCCTCTCCCTCTCTCTCCCTCTCCGGAGCTCGCTATCATTCTCTCTGGGAGGTCTCTCCCTCTCTCTCCCTCTCCCTCTCCGGAGCTCTCCATCACTCTCTCTGGGAGGTCTCTCTCTCTCTCTCTCTCTCTCTCTCTCTCCGGAGCTCTCCATCAATCTCTCTGGGAGGTCTCTCCCTCTCCCTCTCCCTCTCCGGAGCTCTCCATCACTCTCTCTGGGAGATCTCTCCCTCTCCCTCTCTGGAGCTCTCCATCACTCTCTCTGGGAGGTCTCTCCCTCTCTCTCCCTCTCCGGAGCTCTCCATCACTCTCTCTGGGAGGTCTCTCCCTCTCTCTCCCTCTCCGGAGCTCTCCATCACTCTCTCTGGGAGGTCTCTCCCTCCTCCCTCTCCCTCTCCGGAGCTCTCCATCACTCTCTCTGGGAGGTCTCTCCCCTCTCTCTCCCTCTCTGGAGCTCTCCATCACTCTCTCTGGGAGGACTCTCCCTCTCCGGAGCTCTCCATCACTTTCTCTGGGAGGTCTCTCCCTCTCCGGAGCTCTCCATCACTCTCTCTGGGAGGTCTCTCCCTCTCTCTCCCTCTCCGGAGCTCTCCATCACTCTCTCTGAGAGGTCTCTCCCTCTCCGGAGCTCTCTATCACTCTCTCTGGGAGGTCTCTCTCTCTCTCTCTCTCTCTCTCTCTCCGGAGCTCTCCATCAATCTCTCTGGGAGGTCTCTCCCTCTCCCTCTCCGGAGCTCTCCATCACTCTCTCTGGGAGATCTCTCCCTCTCCCTCTCCGGAGCTCTCCATCACTCTCTCTGGGAGATCTCTCCCTCTCCCTCTCCGGAGCTCTCCAGCACTTTCTCTGGGAGGTCTCTCCCTCTCCGGAGCTCTCTATCACTCTCTCTGGGAGGTTTCTCCCTCTCCGGGAGGTTTCTCCCTCTCCGGAGCTTTCCATCACTCTCTCTGAGAGGTCTCTCCCTCTCCGGAGTTCTCCATCACTCTCTCTGGGAGGTCCCTCCATCTCTCTTCCTCTCCGGAGCTCTCTATCACTCTCTCTGGGAGGTCTCTCCCTCTCCGGAGCTCTCCATCACTTTCTCTGGGAGGTCTCTCCCTCTCCGGAGCTCTCTATCACTCTCTCTGGGAGGTTTCTCCCTCTCCGGAGCTCTCTATCACTCTCTCTGGGAGGTCTCTCCCTCGCTCTCCCTCTCCCTCTCCGGAGCTCTCCATCACTCTCTCTGGGAGGTCTCTCCCACTCTCTCCCTCTCCGGAGCTCGCTATCACTCTCTCTGGGAGGTCTCTCCCTCTCCGGAGCTCTCTATCACTCTCTCTGGGAGGTCTCGGTCTCTCCCTCTCCGGAGCTCTCCATCACTCTCTCTGGGAGGTCTCTCCCTCTCCGGAGCTCTCCATCACTCTCTCTGGGAGGTCTCTCCCTCTCTCTCTCTCTCTCCCTCCCTCTCCGGAGCTCGCTATCACTCTCTCTGGGAGGTCTCTCCCTCTCCGGAGCTCTCTATCACTCTCTCTGGGAGGTCTCTCCCTCTCCCTCTCTCTCCCTCTCCGGAGCTCGCTATCACTCTCTCTGGGAGGTCTCTCCCTCTCCGGAGCTCTCTATCACTCTCTCTGGGAGGTCTCTCCCTCTCTCTCCCTCTCCCTCTCCGGAGCTCTCCATCACTCTCTCTGGGAGGTTTCTCTCTCTCTCTCCCTCTCCCTCTCCGGAGCTCTCCATCACTCTCTCTGGGAGGTCTCTCCCTCTCTCTCCCTCTCCCTCTCCGGAGCTCTCCATCACTCTCTCTGGGAGGTCTCTCTCTCTCTCTCTCTCTCTCTCCGGAGCTCTCCATCAATCTCTCTGGGAGGTCTCTCCCTCTCCCTCTCCGGAGCTCTCCATCACTCTCTCTGGGAGATCTCTCCCTCTCCGGAGCTCTCCATCACTCTCTCTGGGAGATCTCTCCCTCTCCCTCTCCGGAGCTCTCCATCACTCTCTCTGGGAGGTCACTCCCTCTCTCTCCCTCTCCGGAGCTCTTCATCACTCTCTCTGGGAGGTCTCTCCCTCTCCCTCTCCGGAGCTCTCCATCACTCTCTCTGGAAGGTCTCTCCCTCTCCCTCTCCGGAGCTCTCCATCACTCTCTCTGGGAGGTCTCTCCCTCTCTCTCTCTCTCTCCGGAGCTCTCCATCACTCTCTCTGGGAGGTCTCTCCCTCTCCCTCTCTCTCCCTCTCCGGAGCTCGCTATCATTCTCTCTGGGAGGTCTCTCCCTCTCTCTCCCTCTCCCTCTCCGGAGCTCTCCATCACTCTCTCTGGGAGGTCTCTCTCTCTCTCTCTCTCTCTCTCTCTCTCTCCGGAGCTCTCCATCAATCTCTCTGGGAGGTCTCTCCCTCTCCCTCTCCCTCTCCGGAGCTCTCCATCACTCTCTCTGGGAGATCTCTCCCTCTCCCTCTCTGGAGCTCTCCATCACTCTCTCTGGGAGGTCTCTCCCTCTCTCTCCCTCTCCGGAGCTCTCCATCACTCTCTCTGGGAGGTCTCTCCCTCTCTCTCCCTCTCCGGAGCTCTCCATCACTCTCTCTGGGAGGTCTCTCCCTCCCTCTCCCTCTCCGGAGCTCTCCATCACTCTCTCTGGGAGGTCTCTCCCTCTCTCTCCCTCTCTGGAGCTCTCCATCACTCTCTCTGGGAGGACTCTCCCTCTCCGGAGCTCTCCATCACTTTCTCTGGGAGGTCTCTCCCTCTCCGGAGCTCTCCATCACTCTCTCTGGGAGGTCTCTCACTCTCTCTCCCTCTCCGGAGCTCTCCATCACTCTCTCTGAGAGGTCTCTCCCTCTCCGGAGCTCTCCATCACTCTCTCTGGGAGGTCTCTCCATCTCTCTTCCTCTCCGGAGCTCTCAATCACTCTCTCTGGGAGGTCTCTCCCTCTCCGGAGCTCTCCATCACTTTCTCTGGGAGGTCTCTCCCTCTCCGGAGCTCTCTATCACTCTCTCTGGGAGGTTTCTCCCTCTCCGGAGCTCTCTATTACTCTCTCTGGGAGGTCTCTCCCTCGCTCTCCCTCTCCCTCTCCGGAGCTCTCCATCACTCTCTCTGGGAGGTCTCTCCCACTCTCTCCCTCTCCGGAGGTCTCTATCACTCTCTCTGGGAGGTCTCTCCCTCTCCGGAGCTCTCTATCACTCTCTCTGGGAGGTCTCTCTCTCTCTCTCTCTCTCTCTCTCTCTCTCCGGAGCTCTCCATCAATCTCTCTGGGAGGTCTCTCCCTCTCCCTCTCCGGAGCTCTCCATCACTCTCTCTGGGAGATCTCTCCCTCTCCCTCTCCGGAGCTCTCCATCACTCTCTCTGGGAGATCTCTCCCTCTCCCTCTCCGGAGCTCTCCATCACTCTCTCTGGGAGGTCTCTCCCTCTCTCTCCCTCCCTCTCCGGAGCTCTCCATCACTCTCTCTGGGAGGTCTCTCCCTCTCTCTCCCTCTCCGGAGCTCTCCATCACTCTCTCTGGGAGGTCTCTCCCTCCCTCTCCCTCTCCGGAGCTCTCCATCACTCTCTCTGGGAGGTCACTCCCTCTCTCTCCCTCTCCGGAGCTCTTCATCACTCTCTCTGGGAGGTCTCTCCCTCTCTCTCCGGAGCTCTCCATCACTCTCTCTCTCCGGAGCTCTCCATCACTCTCTCTGGGAGGTCTCTCCCTCTCCCTCTCCGGAGCTCTCCATCACTCTCTCTGGAAGGTCTCTCCCTCTCCCTCTCCGGAGCTCTCCATCACTCTCTCTGGGAGGACTCTCCCTCTCTCTCTCTCTCTCCGGAGCTCTCCATCACTCTCTCTGGGAGGTCTCTCCCTCTCCCTCTCTCTCCCTCTCCGGAGCTCGCTATCATTCTCTCTGGGAGGTCTCTCCCTCTCTCTCCCTCTCCCTCTCCGGAGCTCTCCATCACTCTCTCTGGGAGATCTCTCTCTCTCTCTCTCTCTCTCTCTCCGGAGCTCTCCATCAATCTCTCTGGGAGGTCTCTCCCTCTCCCTCTCCCTCTCCGGAGCTCTCCATCACTCTCTCTGGGAGGTCTCTCCCTCTCTCTCCCTCTCCGGAGCTCTCCATCACTCTCTCTGGGAGGTCTCTCCCTCTCTCTCCCTCTCCGGAGCTCTCCATCACTCTCTCTGGGAGGTCTCTCCCTCCCTCTCCCTCTCCGGAGCTCTCCATCACTCTCTCTGGGAGGTCTCTCCCTCTCTCTCCCTCTCTGGAGCTCTCCATCACTCTCTCTGGGAGGACTCTCCCTCTCCGGAGCTCTCCATCACTTTCTCTGGGAGGTCTCTCCCTCTCCGGAGCTCTCCATCACTCTCTCTGGGAGGTCTCTCCCTCTCTCTCCCTCTCCGGAGCTCTCCATCACTCTCTCTGAGAGGTCTCTCCCTCTCCGGAGCTCTCCATCACTCTCTCTGGGAGGTCTCTCCATCTCTCTTCCTCTCCGGAGCTCTCTATCACTCTCTCTGGGAGGTCTCTCCCTCTCCGGAGCTCTCCATCACTTTCTCTGGGAGGTCTCTCCCTCTCCGGAGCTCTCTATCACTCTCTCTGGGAGGTTTCTCCCTCTCCGGAGCTCTCTATCACTCTCTCTGGGAGGTCTCTCCCTCGCTCTCCCTCTCCCTCTCCGGAGCTCTCCATCACTCTCTCTGGGAGGTCTCTCCCATTCTCTACCTCTCCGGAGCTCTCTATCACTCTCTCTGGGAGGTCTCTCCCTCTCCGGAGCTCTCTATCACTCTCTCTGGGAGGTCTCTCTCTCTCTCTCTCTCTCTCTCCGGAGCTCTCCATCAATCTATCTGGGAGGTCTCTCCCTCTCCCTCTCCGGAGCTCTCCATCACTCTCTCTGGGAGATCTCTCCCTCTCCCTCTCCGGAGCTCTCCATCACTCTCTCTGGGAGGTCTCTCCCTCTCTCTCCCTCCCTCTCCGGAGCTCTCCATCACTCTCTCTGGGAGGTCTCTCCCTCTCTCTCCCTCTCCGGAGCTCTCCATCACTCTCTCTGGGAGGTCTCTCCCTCCCTCTCCCTCTCCGGAGCTCTCCATCACTCTCTCTGGGAGGTCACTCCCTCTCTCTCCCTCTCCGGAGCTCTTCATCACTCTCTCTGGGAGGTCTCTCCCTCTCTCTCCGGAGCTCTCCATCACTCTCTCTCTCCGGAGCTCTCCATCACTCTCTCTGGGAGGTCTCTCCCTCTCCCTCTCCGGAGCTCTCCATCACTCTCTCTGGAAGGTCTCTCCCTCTCCCTCTCCCTCTCCGGAGCTCTCCATCACTCTCTCTGGGAGGACTCTCCCTCTCTCTCTCTCAATCCGGAGCTCTCCATCACTCTCTCTGGGAGGTCTCTCCCTCTCCCTCTCTCTTCCTCTCCGGAGCTCGCTATCATTCTCTCTGGGAGGTCTCTCCCTCTCTCTCCCTCTCCCTCTCCGGAGCTCTCCATCACTCTCTCTGGGAGATCTCTCTCTCTCTCTCTCTCTCTCTCTCCGGAGCTCTCCATCAATCTCTCTGGGAGGTCTCTCCCTCTCCCTCTCCCTCTCCGGCGCTCTCCATCACTCTCTCTGGGAGGTCTCTCCCACTCTCTCCCTCTCCGGAGCTCGCTATCACTCTCTCTGGGAGGTCTCTCCCTCTCCGGAGCTCTCTATCACTCTCTCTGGGAGGTCTCTGTCTCTCCCTCTCCGGAGCTCTCCATCACTTTCTCTAGGAGGTCTCGGTCTCTCCCTCTTCGGAGCTCTCCATCACTCTCTCTGGGAGGTCTCTCCCTCTCCGGAGCTCTCCATCACTCTCTCTGGGAGGTCTCTCCCTCTCTCTCCCTCCCTCTCCGGAGCTCGCTATCACTCTCTCTGGGAGGTCTCTCCCTCTCCGGAGCTCTCTATCACTCTCTCTGGGAGGTCTCTCCCTCTCCCTCTCTCTCCCTCTCCGGAGCTCGCTATCACTCTCTCTGGGAGGTCTCTCCCTCTCCGGAGCTCTCTATCACTCTCTCTGGGAGGTCTCTCCCTCTCTCTCCCTCTCCCTCTCCGGAGCTCTCCATCACTCTCTCTGGGAGGTCTCTCTCTCTCTCTCCCTCTCCCTCTCCGGAGCTCTCCATCACTCTCTCTGGGAGGTCTCTCCCTCTCTCTCCCTCTCCCTCTCCCTCTCCGGAGCTCTCCATCACTCTCTCTGGGAGGTCTCTCTCTCTCTCTCTCTCTCTCTCTCTCTCCGGAGCTCTCCATCACTCTCTCTCTCCGGAGCTCTCCATCACTCTCTCTGGGAGGTCTCTCCCTCTCCCTCTCCGGAGCTCTCCATCACTCTCTCTGGAAGGTCTCTCCCTCTCCCTCTCCGGAGCTCTCCATCACTCTCTCTGGGAGGTCTCTCCCTCTCTCTCTCTCTCTCCGGAGCTCTCCATCACTCTCTCTGGGAGGTCTCTCCCTCTCCCTCTCTCTCCCTCTCCGGAGCTCGCTATCATTCTCTCTGGGAGGTCTCTCCCTCTCTCTCCCTCTCCCTCTCCGGAGCTCTCCATCACTCTCTCTGGGAGGTCTCTCTCTCTCTCTCTCTCTCTCTCCGGAGCTCTCCATCAATCTCTCTGGGAGGTCTCTCCCTCTCCCTCTCCCTCTCTGGAGCTCTCCATCACTCTCTCTGGGAGGTCTCTCCCTCTCTCTCCCTCTCCGGAGCTCTCCATCACTCTCTCTGGGAGGTCTCTCCCTCCCTCTCCCTCTCCGGAGCTCTCCATCACTCTCTCTGGGAGGTCTCTCCCTCTCTCTCCCTCTCTGGAGCTCTCCATCACTCTCTCTGGGAGGACTCTCCCTCTCCGGAGCTCTCCATCACTTTCTCTGGGAGGTCTCTGTCTCTCCCTCTCCGGAGCTCTCCATCACTCTCTCTGGGAGGTCTCTCCCTCTCTTTCACTCTCCCTCTCCGGAGCTCTCCATCACTCTCTCTGGGAGGTCTCTCCCTCTCTCTCCCTCTCTGGAGCTCTCCATCAATCTCTCTGGGAGGTCTCTCCCTCCCTCTCCCTCTCCGGAGCTCTCCATCACTCTCTCTGGGAGGTCTCTCTCTCTCTCTCTCTCTCTCTCCGGAGCTCTCCATCAATCTCTCTGGGAGGTCTATCCCTCTCCCTCTCCCTCTCCGGAGCTCTCCATCACTCTCTCTGGGAGGTCTCTCCCTCTCTCTCCCTCTCCGGAGCTCTCCATCACTCTCTCTGGGAGGTCTCTCCCTCCCTCTCCCTCTCCGGAGCTCTCCATCACTCTCTCTGGGAGGTCACTCCCTCTCTCTCCCTCTCCGGAGCTCTTCATCACTCTCTCTGGGAGGTCTCTCCCTCTCTCTCCGGAGCTCTCCATCACTCTCTCTCTCCGGAGCTCTCCATCACTCTCTCTGGGAGGTCTCTCCCTCTCCCTCTCCGGAGCTCTCCATCACTCTCTCTGGAAGGTCTCTCCCTCTCCCTCTCCGGAGCTCTCCATCACTCTCTCTGGGAGGTCTCTCCCTCTCTCTCTCTCTCTCTCCGGAGCTCTCCATCACTCTCTCTGGGAGGTCTCTCCCTCTCCCTCTCTCTCCCTCTCCGGAGCTCGCTATCATTCTCTCTGGGAGGTCTCTCCCTCTCTCTCCCTCTCCCTCTCCGGAGCTCTCCATCACTCTCTCTGGGAGGTCTCTCTCTCTCTCCGGAGCTCTCCATCAATCTCTCTGGGAGGTCTCTCCCTCTCCCTCTCCGGAGCTCTCCATCACTCTCTCTGGGAGATCTCTCCCTCTCCCTCTCTGGAGCTCTCCATCACTCTCTCTGGGAGGTCTCTCCCTCTCTCTCCCTCTCCGGAGCTCTCCATCACTCTCTCTGGGAGGTCTCTCCCTCCCTCTCCCTCTCCGGAGCTCTTCATCACTCTCTCTGGGAGGTCTCTCCCTCTCTCTCCGGAGCTCTCCATCACTCTCTCTCTCCGGAGCTCTCCATCACTCTCTCTGGGAGGTCTCTCCCTCTCCCTCTCCGGAGCTCTCCATCACTCTCTCTGGAAGGTCTCTCCCTCTCCCTCTCCCTCTCCCTCTCCGGAGCTCTCCATCACTCTCTCTGGGAGGACTCTCCCTCTCTCTCTCTCTCTCTCCGGAGCTCTCCATCACTCTCTCTGGGAGGTCTCTCCCTCTCCCTCTCTCTCCCTCTCCGGAGCTCGCTATCATTCTCTCTGGGAGGTCTCTCCCTCTCTCTCCCTCTCCCTCTCCGGAGCTCTCCATCACTCTCTCTGGGAGGTCTCTCTCTCTCTCTCTCTCTCTCTCTCTCCGGAGCTCTCCATCAATCTCTCTGGGAGGTCTCTCCCTCTCCCTCTCCCTCTCCGGAGCTCTCCATCACTCTCTCTGGGAGGTCTCTCCCACTCTCTCCCTCTCCGGAGCTCGCTATCACTCTCTCTGGGAGGTCTCTCCGTCTCCGGAGCTCTCTATCACTCTCTCTGGGAGGTCTCTGTCTCTCCCTCTCCGGAGCTCTCCATCACTTTCTCGAGGAGGTCTCGGTCTCTCCCTCTCCGGAGCTCGCTATCACTCTCTCTGGGAGGTCTCTCCCTCTCCGGAGCTCTCCATCACTCTCTCTGGGAGGTCTCTCCCTCTCTCTCTCTCTCTCTCTCTCCCTCCCTCTCCGGAGCTCGCTATCACTCTCTCTGGGAGGTCTCTCCCTCTCCGGAGCTCTCTATCACTCTCTCTGGGAGGTCTCTCCCTCTCTCTCCCTCTCCCTCTCCGGAGCTCTCCATCACTCTCTCTGGGAGGTCTCTCTCTCTCTCTCCCTCTCCCTCTCCCTCTCCGGAGCTCTCCATCACTCTCTCTGGGAGGTCTCTCCCTCTCCCTCTCCGGAGCTCTCCATCACTCTCTCTGGGAGGTCTCTCTCTCTCTCTCTCTCTCTCTCCGGAGCTCTCCATCACTCTCTCTGGGAGGTCTCTCCCTCTCCGGAGCTCTCCATCACTTTCTCTGGGAGGTCTCTCCCTCTCCGGAGCTCTCTATCACTCTCTCTGGGAGGTTTCTCCCTCTCCGGAGCTCTCTATCACTCTCTCTGGGAGGTCTCTCCCTCGCTCTCCCTCTCCCTCTCCGGAGCTCTCCATCACTCTCTCTGGGAGGTCTCTCCCACTCTCTACCTCTCCGGAGCTCTCTATCACTCTCTCTGGGAGGTCTCTCCCTCTCCGGAGCTCTCTATCACTCTCTCTGGGAGGTCTCTCTCTCTCTCTCTCTCTCTCTCTCTCTCCGGAGCTCTCCATCAATCTCTCTGGGAGGTCTCTCCCTCTCCCTCTCCGGAGCTCTCCATCACTCTCTCTGGGAGATCTCTCCCTCTCCCTCTCCGGAGCTCTCCATCACTCTCTCTGGGAGATCTCTCCCTCTCCCTCTCCGGAGCTCTCCATCACTCTCTCTGGGAGGTCTCTCCCTCTCTCTCCCTCCCTCTCCGGAGCTCTCCATCACTCTCTCTGGGAGGTCTCTCCCTCTCTCTCCCTCTCCGGAGCTCTCCATCACTCTCTCTGGGAGGTCTCTCCCTCCCTCTCCCTCTCCGGAGCTCTCCATCACTCTCTCTGGGAGGTCACTCCCTCTCTCTCCCTCTCCGGAGCTCTTCATCACTCTCTCTGGGAGGTCTCTCCCTCTCTCTCCGGAGCTCTCCATCACTCTCTCTCTCCGGAGCTCTCCATCACTCTCTCTGGGAGGTCTCTCCCTCTCCCTCTCCGGAGCTCTCCATCACTCTCTCTGGAAGGTCTCTCCCTCTCCCTCTCCCTCTCCGGAGCTCTCCATCACTCTCTCTGGGAGGACTCTCCCTCTCTCTCTCTCAATCCGGAGCTCTCCATCACTCTCTCTGGGAGGTCTCTCCCTCTCCCTCTCTCTTCCTCTCCGGAGCTCGCTATCATTCTCTCTGGGAGGTCTCTCCCTCTCTCTCCCTCTCCCTCTCCGGAGCTCTCCATCACTCTCTCTGGGAGATCTCTCTCTCTCTCTCTCTCCGGAGCTCTCCATCAATCTCTCTGGGAGGTCTCTCCCTCTCCCTCTCCCTCTCCGGCGCTCTCCATCACTCTCTCTGGGAGGTCTCTCCCACTCTCTCCCTCTCCGGAGCTCGCTATCACTCTCTCTGGGAGGTCTCTCCCTCTCCGGAGCTCTCTATCACTCTCTCTGGGAGGTCTCTGTCTCTCCCTCTCCGGAGCTCTCCATCACTTTCTCTAGGAGGTCTCGGTCTCTCCCTCTTCGGAGCTCTCCATCACTCTCTCTGGGAGGTCTCTCCCTCTCCGGAGCTCTCCATCACTCTCTCTGGGAGGTCTCTCCCTCTCTCTCTCTCTCTCTCCCTCCCTCTCCGGAGCTCGCTATCACTCTCTCTGGGAGGTCTCTCCCTCTCCGGAGCTCTCTATCACTCTCTCTGGGAGGTCCCTCCCTCTCCCTCTCTCTCCCTCTCCGGAGCTCGCTATCACTCTCTCTGGGAGGTCTCTCCCTCTCCGGAGCTCTCTATCACTCTCTCTGGGAGGTCTCTCCCTCTCTCTCCCTCTCCCTCTCCGGAGCTCTCCATCACTCTCTCTGGGAGGTCTCTCTCTCTCTCTCCCTCTCCCTCTCCGGAGCTCTCCATCACTCTCTCTGGGAGGTCTCTCCCTCTCTCTCCCTCTCCCTCTCCGGAGCTCTCCATCACTCTCTCTGGGAGGTCTCTCTCTCTCTCTCTCTCTCTCTCTCCGGAGCTCTCCATCACTCTCTCTCTCCGGAGCTCTCCATCACTCTCTCTGGGAGGTCTCTCCCTCTCCCTCTCCGGAGCTCTCCATCACTCTCTCTGGAAGGTCTCTCCCTCTCCCTCTCCGGAGCTCTCCATCACTCTCTCTGGGAGGTCTCTCCCTCTCTCTCTCTCTCTCCGGAGCTCTCCATCACTCTCTCTGGGAGGTCTCTCCCTCTCCCTCTCTCTCCCTCTCCGGAGCTCGCTATCATTCTCTCTGGGAGGTCTCTCCCTCTCTCTCCCTCTCCCTCTCCGGAGCTCTCCATCACTCTCTCTGGGAGGTCTCTCTCTCTCTCTCTCTCTCTCTCCGGAGCTCTCCATCAATCTCTCTGGGAGGTCTCTCCCTCTCCCTCTCCCTCTCCGGAGCTCTCCATCACTCTCTCTGGGAGATCTCTCCCTCTCCCTCTCTGGAGCTCTCCATCACTCTCTCTGGGAGGTCTCTCCCTCTCTCTCCCTCTCCGGAGCTCTCCATCACTCTCTCTGGGAGGTCTCTCCCTCCCTCTCCCTCTCCGGAGCTCTCCATCACTCTCTCTGGGAGGTCTCTCCCTCTCTCTCCCTCTCTGGAGCTCTCCATCACTCTCTCTGGGAGGACTCTCCCTCTCCGGAGCTCTCCATCACTTTCTCTGGGAGGTCTCTGTCTCTCCCTCTCCGGAGCTCTCCATCACTCTCTCTGGGAGGTCTCTCCCTCTCTTTCACTCTCCCTCTCCGGAGCTCTCCATCACTCTCTCTGGGAGGTCTCTCCCTCTCTCTCCCTCTCTGGAGCTCTCCATCAATCTCTCTGGGAGGTCTCTCCCTCCCTCTCCCTCTCCGGAGCTCTCCATCACTCTCTCTGGGAGGTCTCTCTCTCTCTCTCTCTCTCTCTCCGGAGCTCTCCATCAATCTCTCTGGGAGGTCTATCCCTCTCCCTCTCCCTCTCCGGAGCTCTCCATCACTCTCTCTGGGAGGTCTCTCCCTCTCTCTCCCTCTCCGGAGCTCTCCATCACTCTCTCTGGGAGGTCTCTCCCTCCCTCTCCCTCTCCGGAGCTCTCCATCACTCTCTCTGGGAGGTCACTCCCTCTCTCTCCCTCTCCGGAGCTCTTCATCACTCTCTCTGGGAGGTCTCTCCCTCTCTCTCCGGAGCTCTCCATCACTCTCTCTCTCCGGAGCTCTCCATCACTCTCTCTGGGAGGTCTCTCCCTCTCCCTCTCCGGAGCTCTCCATCACTCTCTCTGGAAGGTCTCTCCCTCTCCCTCTCCGGAGCTCTCCATCACTCTCTCTGGGAGGTCTCTCCCTCTCTCTCTCTCTCTCTCCGGAGCTCTCCATCACTCTCTCTGGGAGGTCTCTCCCTCTCCCTCTCTCTCCCTCTCCGGAGCTCGCTATCATTCTCTCTGGGAGGTCTCTCCCTCTCTCTCCCTCTCCCTCTCCGGAGCTCTCCATCACTCTCTCTGGGAGGTCTCTCTCTCTCTCCGGAGCTCTCCATCAATCTCTCTGGGAGGTCTCTCCCTCTCCCTCTCCGGAGCTCTCCATCACTCTCTCTGGGAGATCTCTCCCTCTCCCTCTCTGGAGCTCTCCATCACTCTCTCTGGGAGGTCTCTCCCTCTCTCTCCCTCTCCGGAGCTCTCCATCACTCTCTCTGGGAGGTCTCTCCCTCCCTCTCCCTCTCCGGAGCTCTTCATCACTCTCTCTGGGAGGTCTCTCCCTCTCTCTCCGGAGCTCTCCATCACTCTCTCTCTCCGGAGCTCTCCATCACTCTCTCTGGGAGGTCTCTCCCTCTCCCTCTCCGGAGCTCTCCATCACTCTCTCTGGAAGGTCTCTCCCTCTCCCTCTCCCTCTCCCTCTCCGGAGCTCTCCATCACTCTCTCTGGGAGGACTCTCCCTCTCTCTCTCTCTCTCTCCGGAGCTCTCCATCACTCTCTCTGGGAGGTCTCTCCCTCTCCCTCTCTCTCCCTCTCCGGAGCTCGCTATCATTCTCTCTGGGAGGTCTCTCCCTCTCTCTCCCTCTCCCTCTCCGGAGCTCTCCATCACTCTCTCTGGGAGGTCTCTCTCTCTCTCTCTCTCTCTCTCTCCGGAGCTCTCCATCAATCTCTCTGGGAGGTCTCTCCCTCTCCCTCTCCCTCTCCGGAGCTCTCCATCACTCTCTCTGGGAGGTCTCTCCCACTCTCTCCCTCTCCGGAGCTCGCTATCACTCTCTCTGGGAGGTCTCTCCGTCTCCGGAGCTCTCTATCACTCTCTCTGGGAGGTCTCTGTCTCTCCCTCTCCGGAGCTCTCCATCACTTTCTCGAGGAGGTCTCGGTCTCTCCCTCTCCGGAGCTCGCTATCACTCTCTCTGGGAGGTCTCTCCCTCTCCGGAGCTCTCCATCACTCTCTCTGGGAGGTCTCTCCCTCTCTCTCTCCCTCCCTCTCCGGAGCTCGCTATCACTCTCTCTGGGAGGTCTCTCCCTCTCCGGAGCTCTCTATCACTCTCTCTGGGAGGTCTCTCCCTCTCTCTCCCTCTCCCTCTCCGGAGCTCTCCATCACTCTCTCTGGGAGGTCTCTCTCTCTCTCTCCCTCTCCCTCTCCCTCTCCGGAGCTCTCCATCACTCTCTCTGGGAGGTCTCTCCCTCTCCCTCTCCGGAGCTCTCCATCACTCTCTCTGGGAGGTCTCTCTCTCTCTCTCTCTCTCTCTCCGGAGCTCTCCATCAATCTCTCTGGGAGGTCTCTCCCTCTCCCTCTCCGGAGCTCTCCATCACTCTCTCTGGGAGATCTCTCCCTCTCCCTCACCGGAGCTCTCCATCACTCTCTCTGGGAGATCTCTCCCTCTCCCTCTCCGGAGCTCTCCATCACTCTCTCTGGGAGGTCTCTCCCTCTCTCTCCCTCCCTCTCCGGAGCTCTCCATCACTCTCTCTGGGAGGTCTCTCCCTCTCTCTCCCTCTCCGGAGCTCTCCATCACTCTCTCTGGGAGGTCTCTCCCTCCCTCTCCCTCTCCGGAGCTCTCCATCACTCTCTCTGGGAGGTCTCTCCCTCTCTCTCTCTCTCTCCGGAGCTCTCCATCACTCTCTCTGGGAGGTCTCTCCCTCTCCCTCTCACTCCCTCTCCGGAGCTCGCTATCATTCTCTCTGGGAGGTCTCTCCCTCTCTCTCCCTCTCCCTCTCCCTCTCCGGAGCTCTCCATCACTCTCTCTGGGAGGTCTCTCTCTCTCTCTCTCTCTCTCTCTCTCTCCGGAGCTCTCCATCAATCTCTCTGGGAGGTCTCTCCCTCTCCCTCTCCGGAGCTCTCCATCACTCTCTCTGGGAGATCTCTCCCTCTCCCTCTCTGGAGCTCTCCATCACTCTCTCTGGGAGATCTCTCCCTCTCCCTCTCTGGAGCTCTCCATCACTCTCTCTGGGAGGTCTCTCCCTCTCTCTCCCTCTCCGGAGCTCTCCATCACTCTCTCTGGGAGGTCTCTCCCTCCCTCTCCCTCTCCGGAGCTCTCCATCACTCTCTCTGGGAGGTCTCTCCCTCTCTCTCTCTCTCTCTCCGGAGCTCTCCATCACTCTCTCTGGGAGGTCTCTCCCTCTCCCTCTCACTCCCTCTCCGGAGCTCGCTATCATTCTCTCTGGGAGGTCTCTCCCTCTCTCTCCCTCTCCCTCTCCCTCTCCGGAGCTCTCCATCACTCTCTCTGGGAGGTCTCTCTCTCTCTCTCTCTCTCTCTCTCTCTCCGGAGCTCTCCATCAATCTCTCTGGGAGGTCTCTCCCTCTCCCTCTCCGGAGCTCTCCATCACTCTCTCTGGGAGATCTCTCCCTCTCCCTCTCTGGAGCTCTCCATCACTCTCTCTGGGAGGTCTCTCCCTCTCTCTCCCTCTCCGGAGCTCTCCATCACTCTCTCTGGGAGGTCTCTCCCTCCCTCTCCCTCTCCGGAGCTCTCCATCACTCTCTCTGGGAGGTCTCTCCCTCTCTCTCCCTCTCTGGAGCTCTCCATCACTCTCTCTGGGAGGACTCTCCCTCTCCGGAGCTCTCCATCACTTTCTCTGGGAGGTCTCTGTCTCTCCCTCTCCGGAACTCTCCATCACTCTCTCTGGGAGGTCTCTCCCTCTCTTTCACTCTCCCTCTCCGGAGCTCTCCATCACTCTCTCTGGGAGGTCTCTCCCTCTCTCTCCCTCTCTGGAGCTCTCCATCAATCTCTCTGGGAGGTCTCTCCCTCCCTCTCCCTCTCCGGAGCTCTCCATCACTCTCTCTGGGAGGTCTCTCTCTCTCTCTCTCTCTCTCTCTCCCTCCCTCCCTCCCTCCCTCCCTCTCTCTCTCTCTCTCTCTCCCTCTCTGGAGCTCTCCATCACTCTCTCTGGGAGGTCTCTCTCTCTCTCTCTCTCTCTCCCTCCCTCCCTCCCTCCCTCCCTCCCTCTCTCTCTCTCTCTCTCTCTCCCTCTCCCTCTCTGGAGCTCTCCATCACTCTCTCTGGGAGGTCTCTCTTGTCCCATTCTCAGAGGCCCGTTAGTGATGACTACTCTGCCCTGGGATTGGCTGTTTGCCGTTGGTTAGATCGGTGTGTCTTATTCCCGGATAGGCTGTTCTCGCAAACAGAGCGCGGATCACCTATTGGCTATTTCAGACCGTTCAGTATGTCACTCGCTGATTGGCTGCTTCTCGTTCATGCTGCTGCGTTGTAATTGGTTGATGGAGAGGCAGTTATGCATCGTGTTGTTTCATTGGGTGTCGGGGGCGGGATCGTGGCCTTCATCTTGTGTTCAGCGTTGATGCAGCGCCGGGGATAGCGAGAGGCCTGAGGAGCGAGGCCCGGGGACAGCGAGAGGCCTGAGGAGCGAGGCCCGGGGGCAGCGAGAGGCCTGAGGAGCGAGGCCCGGGGGCAGCGAGAGGCCTGAGGAGCGAGGCCCGGGGACAGCGAGAGGCCTGAGGAGCGAGGCCCGGGGACAGCGAGAGGCCTGAGGAGCGAGGCCCGGGGACAGCGAGAGGCCTGAGGAGCGAGGCCCGGGGACAGCGAGAGGCCTGAGGAGCGAGGCCCGGGGGCAGCGAGAGGCCTGAGGAGCGAGGCCCGGGGGCAGCGAGAGGCCTGAGGAGCGAGGCCCGGGGGCAGCGAGAGGCCTGAGGAGCGCGCCATGACTTACATTCAGAACTGGGAGGAGTTTGTCAAAGCGGCCGAGAAGCTGTGCCTGACCGAGGCCATGAAGGTACCGCCGGGTCACCGGGAAACACTTTCAAAATACCCCAGCGGTCTGTCAGCAAATTGTAATTTTGATTTGTTAGTTTGGGTAATCGGAACCACAAATATACCCCCCCTCACATCCCCCCCCACATATACCCCCCCCCCTCACATACCCCCCCCCACATCCCCCCCCCCCCACATCCCCCCCCCACATATACCCCCACCCTCATATACCCCCAAACCCCACATAGACCCCCCCCACATACCCCCCCCCTCATATACCCCCCCCCTCACATACCCCCCCCACATCCCCCCCCCCCCACATCCCCCCCCCCCACATCCCCCCCCCACATCCCCCCCCCACATATACCCCCACCCTCATATACCCCCAAACCCCACATAGACCCCCCCCACATACCCCCCCCTCATATACCCCCCCCTCACATATCCCCCCCTCACATACCCCCCCCCCTCACATACCCCCCCCTCACGTACCCCCCCCTCACGTACCCCCCCTCACGTACCCCCCCCTCACGTACCCCCCCCCTCACGTACCCCCCCCCTCACGTACCCCCCCCTCACGTACCCCCCCTCACGTACCCCCCCCTCACGTACCCCCCCCCTCACGTACCCCCCCCTCACGTACCCCCCCCCTCACGTACCCCCCCCCCCCCTCACGTACCCCCCCCTCACGTACCCCCCCCCCTCACGTGCCCCCCCCCCTCACGTGCCCCACCCCCTCACGTGCCCCCCCCCTCACGTGCCCCCCCCCTCACGTGCCCCCCCCCTCACGTGCCCCCCCCCTCACGTGCCCCCCCCTCACGTGCCCCCCCCTCACGTGCCCCCCCCCTCACGTGCCCCCCCCCTCACGTGCCCCCCCCTCACGTGCCCCCCCCCTCACGTGCCCCCCCCCTCACGTGCCCCCCCCTCACGTGCCCCCCCCCTCACGTGCCCCCCCCCTCACGTGCCCCCCCCTCACGTGCCCCCCCCCTCACGTGCCCCCCCCCTCACGTGCCCCCCCCCTCACGTGCCCCCCCCTCACGTGCCCCCCCCCTCACGTGCCCCCCCCCTCACGTGCCCCCCCCTCACGTGCCCCCCCCTCACGTGCCCCCCCCTCACGTGCCCCCCCCTCACGTGCCCCCCCCCTCACGTGCCCCCCCCTCACGTGCCCCCCCCCTCACGTGCCCCCCCCCTCACGTGCCCCCCCCTCACGTGCCCCCCCCTCACGTGCCCCCCCCCTCACGTGCCCCCCCCCTCACGTGCCCCCCCCCTCACGTGCCCCCCCCCTCACGTGCCCCCCCCTCACGTGCCCCCCCCTCACGTGCCCCCCCCCTCACGTGCCCCCCCCTCACGTGCCCCCCCCTCACGTGCCCCCCCCCTCACGTGCCCCCCCCTCACGTGCCCCCCCCTCACGTGCCCCCCCCCTCACGTGCCCCCCCCCTCACGTGCCCCCCCCCTCACGTGCCCCCCCCCTCACGTGCCCCCCCCTCACGTGCCCCCCCCCCTCACGTGCCCCCCCCCTCACGTGCCCCCCCCCTCACGTGCCCCCCCCCCTCACGTGCCCCCCCCCCTCACGTGCCCCCCCTCACGTGCCCCCCCTCACGTGCCCCCCCCCTCACGTGCCCCCCCCCTCACGTGCCCCCCCCCTCACGTGCCCCCCCCCTCACGTGCCCCCCCCCTCACGTGCCCCCCCCCTCACGTGCCCCCCCCCTCACGTGCCCCCCCCCTCACGTGCCCCCCCCCTCACGTGCCCCCCCCCTCACGTGCCCCCCCCCTCACGTGCCCCCCCCCTCGCGTGCCCCCCCCCCTCGCGTGCCCCCCCCTCGCGTGCCCCCCCCTCGCGTGCCCCCCCTCGCGTGCCCCCCCCTCGCGTGCCCCCCCCCTCGCGTGCCCCCCCCCTCGCGTGCCCCCCCCTCGCGTGCCCCCCCCCTCACGTGCCCCCCCCCTCACGTGCCCCCCTCACTGCCCCCCTCACGTGCCCCCCCCCTCACGTGCCCCCCCCCTCACGTGCCCCCCTAGGCCCCTCACGTGCCCCCCCCCTCACGTGCCCCCCGTCCCTCACGTGCCCCCCCCTCACGTGCCCCCCCTCACGTGCCCCCCCTCACGTGCCCCCCCTCACGTGCCCCCCCCTCACGTGCCCCCCCCTCACGTGGCCCCCCCCCTCACGTGCCCCCCCCTCACGTGCCCCCCCCTCACGTGCCCCCCCCTCACGTGCCCCCCCTCACGTGCCCCCCCCTCACGTGCCCCCCCCTCACGTGCCCCCCCCTCACGTGCCCCTCACTCCCCCTCACGTGCCCCCCCTCACGTGCCCCCCCTCACGTGCCCCCCCTCACGTGCCCCCCCTCACGTGCCCCCCCTCACGTGCCCCCCCCTCACGTGCCCCCCCCTCACGTGCCCCCCCCTCCCGTCATCCCTCCCCTCCCGTCATCCCTCCCCCGCCCCCTCCCGTCATCCCTCCCCCGCCCCCTCCCGTCATCCCTCCCCCGCCCCCTCCCGTCTTCCCTCCCCCGCCCCCTCCCGTCTTCCCTCCCCCGCCCCCTCCCGTCTTCCCTCCCCCGCCCCCTCCCGTCTTCCCTCCCCCGCCCCCTCCCGTCTTCCCTCCCCCGCCCCCTCCCGTCTTCCCTCCCCCGCCCCCTCCCGTCTTCCCTCCCCCGCCCCCTCCCGTCTTCCCTCCCCCGCCCCCTCCCGTCTTCCCTCCCCCCCCCTCCCGTCTTCCCCCCCCCCCTCCCCCCGTCTTCCCCCCCCGCCCCCTCCCGTCTTCCCCCCCCCCCCACTCCCGTCTTCCCCCCCCCCCACTCCCGTCTTCCCCCCCCCCCCACTCCCGTCTTCCCCCCCCCCCCACTCCCGTCTTCCCCCCCCCCCCACTCCCGTCTTCCCCCCCCCCACTCCCGTCTTCCCCCCCCCACTCCCGTCTTCCCCCCCCCCCACTCCCGTCTTCCCCCCCCCCCACTCCCGTCTTCCCCCCCCCACTCCCGTCTTCCCCCCCCCCCACTCCCGTCTTCCCCCCCCCCCACTCCCGTCTTCCCCCCCCCCCACTCCCGTCTTCCCCCCCCCCCCACTCCCGTCTTCCCCCCCCCACTCCGTCTTCCCCCCCCCCCCACTCCGTCTTCCCCCCCCCCCCACTCCCGTC
>NW_027252829.1:0-20623 GCF_044704955.1 Pristiophorus japonicus
CAGGTGGATTAAATGGACTGCAGGTTTGATGTCTTGTCGATAGTGAATTAGTCAAGACAGCAATGGTCACATAATTGGCCTATAGCCCAAGACAATGACGATGATTTAGTGACCCTTCTGGAAAGTGCACACGTATGGATGCTGAGTGAGAACCGGTTGAACCTGGCCGTGCCTTTCCCTCGCCTCCCCCAATCAGCCTGCTCTATGGAGGCCAGGCGAGGGAAGGGAGGAAAGCTGAGGAGGGTGCAAAAAGGAAATGAAAAGATGGTCAGTGGATAACTGAGATTTCTTGCTCTTTAAAACTTAAATAAAATGGGGACAATTTATTAGCTGCACGAGACATCGATTGGAAAGGAGCCTTAAGCATTGCCAAACAAACATCACTGTAATGTCAGATTGGTGCAGTTATGCAGCACTGGAGTGGTGTTCCCAATCAGTCTGACAAGACCTCTGATCTAAATAGGGATATAAATTCAAGTGACAAGCAGAGCACTCACTTTCACTAGATGAAGAAAATGGAACATTAAAAGCGGCATTTTTTTTTCTTTAACGAATTATTCACTGTTTCAACAGAAGGTTGGATTAGATTGACTCTTTCCTCCTTTTAAATATGGATTTAGAAGTCCCACCAAGCCCACAATCGTTTGACATTAGTCATGCTCAGATTGTGTCAAATTTAACAGTGAGCTCATCACCACTGATTCTGTACCAAGTATTGTGGAAATAAGACTCAGGAAGCAGGGTTAGTTAACGTTGTGTAATTGCAAATTCCTCTCCTTACAAACTTCCTTTTCCCATTCATCTTTTAACCCTATAGATCCAGGACAGCTTGGTGAAGGAAGCTGTACTCAAATATAATAAAATATTTACGCATAATCTTGAACTCGTTCATTTGTTTTACAAGCAGAATCTCTAAACTTCAAAAATAACACTGATGCAAACACAAGCCAAGACTGGACCAGTAGAAAGATGTAAATTTCTGTTTGCCTCCTCAAAGCCTACAATTAGATAGTAACTATTCAACTCAATCCACCCTTCTATACAGTAGGTGAAAAATAGACAACACTAGTGACAGTGGGTCAATAACCTACCGTCATCAACTGAATTCCACAGCATTAACACTTCAGCAGAGGCATCAGGTTTCAGAAAAATTATCAGCAAGTCTGACGGTGCTCATAGAAACTCGCATTTCATAAGCACTAATTTAGTAACTAAATTTCTCAGATTACAATGATGGTGCATCTTTTTCAGATGGTCATTACGGACAGAATTCCAGACAAATTAATGGCATGTAGTACAGATACAATGTCCTGAATCCAGAAACCTCGGGACCAAGGCTGTGCCGGTTTTTCCAGATTTCGGAGAAGAAAATCCGGTGTCCCAAATCCGGCAACCTCAAGGCCGAGGCTGTGCCAGTTTTCGCCTTTTTCCGGATTTCGGGTCAGACATTAAAAGAATGCGCGTGAGTCAGGTCGGGTCGAGGGGAGCGCGTTAGTCAGGTCAGGTTAGTCGGATCACACTTGGGTCGGGGTGAGGGTTATTCGGCAAGGCTCGGATCGATCGCATGTCGGACGACTCCATCTGCAATGTGCTTTTCTAAAAAAAAATGTCCGGTTTTCGGAATTCCAGATTTGGGACGTTGTACCCATATAGTAACAACCATGCCAGGAGGATCCCTGATTCAATCCCCAGTTGGTGCTCAGTTAATGAACTCAGCCAGGGTGGTAAGAGCCATTTCAATTGGCCTCACCAGTCTGGTCACTTGAGCAATATACCAGAGAGTAAGCTGGTCCCAGGGTAGTATACCCCAGTACAAATCAGCAACTTCAGGAGAAGACAAAGAAAACACTTTCCACAGTCACAGCACAATTGTACAATCTGAAGAACTGTTTTAGCCGTGCTAGCTGAGGAATACAAAAGTACATTAAAGATTATGTTTGGAATTGTATTACAGGTATATAAAAAAAAAGAGTTGCTTGATGTGTTAGCCAGGATCAGATCAGCCACAATCTTATTGAATGGCAGAGCAGGTTCAAGGGCCAAATGGCCTACTCCTGCTCCTATTTCTTATGTTCTTAAACAGATTCTCCACATCATTGATCATCCCTTTGTGCAATCTTTCAGCCTATACCTTGGCTGAGGGCACGCTCAAAAATGTCAGCCCAGTGTTACTCCGTAAGCAGCAAGTTGGAGCTACATACACCAACAATAACTTGCCTTAATTAGTGGCTTTAACAAGAATTTGTATTTATAACACACTTTTAATGTGGTAAAACGTCCCAAGGCGCTTCACAGGAGTGTTTTAAAACAAAACAAATAAATGTGACACTAAGCCACATAAGAAGAAATTACAGCAGATGACCAAAAGGTAGGTTTTAAGGAGCATCTTGAAGGAGGAGGCAGAGAGGTGGAGGGGTTTAGGGAGGGAGTTCCAGAGCTTGGGACCTAGGCAGCTGAAGACATGGCCACCAATGGTTGAGCAGTTATAATCAGGGCTGCTCAAGGGGGCAGAATTTGCAGAGTGCAGATATCTCGGGGGGGGGGGGGGGGGGGGGCGTTGTGAGGCTGGAGGAGATTACAGAGATAGGGAGGGATGAGGGCCATGGAGGGATTTGTAAACAAGAATGAGAATTTTGAAAATCGAGGCATTGCTTAACCGGGAGCCAATGTAGGTCGGTAAGCACAGGGGTGATGGTGAGCTGGACTTAGTGTTAGTTAGGACACGGGCAGCAGAGTTAATGTAGTGAAACGTCCCCAAGGTGCTTCATAGGAGAGTTAACAAAATTTGACACCGAACCATAAAAGGAGATATTAGGACGGGTGACCAAAAGCTTGGTCAAAAGGTAGGTTATAAGGAACGTCTTAAACAAGGGGAGGTGGAGAGTAATGTTCCCTTCAAGCAGTGCAGCCGTGCAGCGCTCCAGGGGTCCTGCCCAGCTGGTGAGCTGTCTTTTAAAATGGAAAAAAACACGCTCGCGCAGACTTCTGAATGGGATACGCAGCCTGTTAAAGGGGCCACATACCCAAAATTAAATTAGGAGGAACGTTGGTGGAAAGGTAGAGAGGAGTCGGGAGCAAATTTCAGAGCTTCGGGCCTAGGCAGCTGAAGGCACGGCTGCCAACGATGGAGCGATTAAAATCAGCATTGGGTGACTGATCCTCCACTTTCTGACCCCCCCCTGATTATAGGGAGCTGTTAGATTAACTCAGCATCTCTCTCATTGATAACACCATGTAGGGAACAGCAGACACATCCCATGACTTCCCACTCCAGGGAGTATAATGTTAAGAGTTGCAATAATCTACACAACCAGTCAAAAGACATTTAATTGTGAATACATTAATAATCAGTTTGCTTTTTTTCCTCGTACACTATAACCTTTTTTACAACTGATTTAGAGTATTTAAAGGTTAAATACATCACCATCAGGAAGAGGAAATCAGGAGCCAGTCTTTCCATGTCTCTAACATTCCAGTACAGTGGAAAGGATCCAAACTGAAAGCATTCAGGAAGACATCTGATGCAAATTCTTTCCCAATCTACTCAGTTACTTCTCTCTAGCCTACCCTCAATGCAGACAATATAATTTTTTTGATTCATTCACAGGATGCATGTGTCACTGCCAAGGCCAGCATTTATTCCCCATCCCCAATTGCCCTGGAGAAGGTGATGGCGGTGCCTTCTTGAACTGCTGCAGTCCATGTGGTGAAGATACTCCCACACTGCTGTTAGGTAGGGAGTTCCAGGATTTTGATCCAGTGACAATGGAGGAATGGCGATATATTTCCTAGTCAGGATGGTATGCGACTTGGAGGGGAACTTGCAAGTGATGGTGCTCTCATGCACCTGCTCGGTGATAGAGGTCATGAGTTTCGGAGGTGCTGTCGGAGAAGCCTTGGTGAGTTGCTGCAGTGCAGCTTGTAGATGTTACACACTGCAGCCACGGTGCACCACTGGTGGAGGGAGTGAATGTTTAAGGTGGTGGATGAGGTGCCGATCAATCGGGCTGCTTTGTCCTGAATGGTGTTGAGCTTCTTTAGTGTTGTTGGAGCTGTACTCATTCAGGCAAGTGGAGAGTATTCCATCACGCTCTTGACTTGTGCCTTGTAGATGGTGGAAAGGCTTTGGAGAGTGAGGTGGTGAGTCACTCGTCCCAGAATACCCAACCTCTGACCTGCTCTTGTAGCCTCAGGTTCAGCTAAGTTTCTGGTGTATGGTGAACCCACCCACCTCCAGGATGTTGATGGTGGGGGATTAGACGATGGTAATGCCACTGAAAGTTAGACTCTCTCTTGTAGGAGATGGTTATTGCCTGGCACTTGTGTGGTGCGAATGTTACTTGCGTTTATGAACCCAAGCCTGGATGTTGTTTAGGTCTTGCTGCATGTGGTCATGGGCTGCTTCATTATCTGAGGAATTACAAGTGGAACTGAACACTGTGTAATCAGCAAACATCCCCACCTTTGCCTAAATAGGTACCAAACTTCAAATCAATGCATTTGGAACATCCGAGAGTTGATAATACAATCTACAAATGCACGTTATTCTTTCTTTCGATTAACCAAGTTCTCTATCTGCCCGTTTCCAGTTCATCTATTTTTCCTGCTCTTATGATTCTTTTGCAGTTATTGTACATTAATATCTATTACTTATCTTACTGAATGATTAAGCACATCAGCCTGTGGCAAAACTATGAAATCAATGCTTTGTAGAAAACATGCTCTTTATTTTCAGGCCATTCCAGTTATTCTAGAGCAGAATAGGAAGCAGTAAAATTATGTAGATATGCAGGATGTTTCACCAATCGTGATGCATTTTCCAGAATAGCTGACTGAATGAGAAACCAACTTATACTACAAAATGGTCAAATACTATAGCCCAGGAAAAACGTAACTCTAGCATTTTTGTTATAATCACAGAAAGTTACAACTATGTGCACCACGTGATAGAATTGAAGTGTTCATTTGGTAACTGGAGACATCAGAACTAAAGGGGTTAGTTAGACAGAACTCGAGTTCTTACGTACAAAGGAGTTTCTGTATTGTGAGAGTGTGAGTTGAATAAGAAGAAGATTAATACTGGCTGCACAATGCTGGGCATGTCTGGTGCCACATTAAGATAGGCACCTTTTTATATCCACTCTCGTACTGTTCAAAAGCTGCTGTTGACTAGACAAGAGCAAGATTCAATATTTTAGCTAAACAATCGTCCCCATTGAAAACCAGACTGGCTAGTAAAGCTGAATTTGGAAAAAAAAAATGCAGCATTAGCTTGCCAAGAATCTTTCTGCTTAGATCAGCATTTGTGCAGTTTGCTTAACAACAAATTTGTAATAATTGTACTGCAGTTCACTTAATCATTTATGCTGCAATTGAAAGAAAATTCAAAAAGAGTTATTTAGCACATATTTCATGTGCATGTATGAAAGATGCGGCTTGTATTGAGGCGATAGACTGAAGTCATTAAAAAAAAATAATTGGGTAACAGTTTGTGCCCGAATCAGGAAGACGCATTTAACCAATAATGGCAAGGAATTCTTTACAAGAGTGAATGGAACACGATTTTGTACAGGGGAACTGCTTGAATTGGAAAAACACTGTCTAAATCAGCTGACTACTTAAAAACAAAACCACATATATACATAGATTGGGTCTGCTAATAGTGAAATACCATATACTACATGTTGCAATTTAAGAACGTAAAAAATAGGAGCAGAACTAGGCCATTTGACAAGATCATGGCTGATTTGATCATGGACTCAGCTCCACTTCCCTACCTGCTCCTCATAACCCTCGACTCCCTTAATCACTCAAAAATCTGTCTATCACCGCCTTAAATCTGTCCAATAACCCAGCCTCCACAGCTCTCTGAGGCAGAGAATTCCATAGATTTACAACCCTCAGAGAAGAAATTCCTCCTCATCTCAGTTTTAAATAGGCAGCCCCTTATTCGGAGATTATGTCCCCCAGTTTTAGTTTCCCCTATGAGTGTAAATATCCGCTCTGCGTCCACCTTGTCGAGCCCCTCATTATCTTATATATTTCAATAAGATCACCTCTCATTCTTCTGAACTCCAATGAGTATAGGCCCAACCTACTCGACCTACCTTCACAAGTCAACCCCCTCATCTCCAGAATCAACCTAGTGAACCTTCTCTGAACAGCCTCCAACGTAAGTATATCCTTTCTTAAATACAGAGACCAAAATTGTACATAGTACTCTAGGTGTGGCCTCACCAATACCCTGTACAGTTGAAGCAGGACTTCCCTGCTTTTACACTCCATCTCCCTTGCAATAAAGGCCAACGTTCCATTTGCCTTCCTGATTACTTGCTGTACCTACATACTAACTTTCTATGTTTCATGCACAAGGACGCCCAGGTCCCTCTGTATTGCAGCACTTTATAATTTAAATGGAGAAAAATTGCAATTTGCTTTTCTATTTTTCGGCCAAAGTGGATAACTTCACATTTTCCCACATTGTACTTCATCTGCTAATTTTTTGCCCACCTCACTTAGCCTGTCTATATCCCTTTGCAGATTTCTTGTGTCTTCCTCACAATTTGCTTTCCCATTTATCCGACTCTGTTAGTTAGCCAATCCTCCATCCATGCTAATATATTACCCCCACCCCCATGAACTTTTATCTTGTGTAGTAACCTTTTATGTGGCACCTTATCGAATGCCTTCTGGAAATCCAAATACACCATATCCACTGGTTCCCCCTTATCCACCCTGCTCGTTACATCCTCAAAAAGGAGGGAGAGAGAAAACAGGGAATTATAGACCGGTCAGCATGACATTGGTAGTGGGTAAAATGACGGAATCAATTATTAAGGATGTCATAGCAGCGCATTTGGAAAGAGGTGACATGATAAATCCAAGTCAGTATGGATTTGTGAAAGGGAAAATCATGCTTGACAAATCTTCTAGAATTTTTTGAGGATGTTTCCAGTAGAGTGGACAAGGGAGAACCAGTTGATGTGGTATATTTGGACTTTCAGAAAGCTTTCGACAAGGTCCCACACAAGAGATTAATGTGCAAAGTTAAAGCACATGGGATTGGGGGTAGTGTGCTGACATGGATTGAGAACTGGTTGTCAGACAGGAAGCAAAGAGTAGGAGTAAATGGGGACTTTTCAGAATGGCAGGCAGTGACTAGTGGGGTACCGCAAGGTTCTGTGCTGGGGCCCCAGCTGTTTACACTGTACATTAATGATTTAGACGAGGGGATTAAATGTAGTATCTCCAAATTTGCGGATGACACTAAGTTGGGTGGCAGTGTGAGCTGCGAGGAGGATGCTATGAGGCTGCAGAGCGACTTGGATAGGTTAGGTGAGTGGGCAAATGCATGGCAGATGAAGTATAATGTGGATAAATGTGAGGTTATCCACTTTGGTGGTAAAAACACGAAGGCAGATTATCTGAATGGCGACAGATTAGGAAAAGGGGAGGTACAACGAGACCTTGGTACATCAGTCATTGAAAGTTGGCATGCAGCTGGGGCAGGCAGTGAAGAAGGCAAATGGCATGTTGGCCTTCATAGCTAGGGGATTTGAGTATAGGAGTAGGGAAGTCTTACTGCAGTTGTACAGGGCCTTGGTGAGGCCTCACGTGGAATATTGTGTCAGTTTTGGTCTCCTAATCTGAGGAAGGATGTTCTTGCGATTGAGGGAGTGCAGCGAAGGTTCACCAGACTGATTCCCAGGATGGCGGGACTGACCTATCAAGAAAGACTGGATCAACTGGGCTTGTATTCAGTGGAGTTCAGAAGAATGAGAGGGGACCTCATAGAAACGTTTAAAATTCTGATGGGTTTAGACAGGTTAGATGCAGGAAGAATGTTCCCAATGTTGGGGAAGTCCAGAACCAGGGGTCACAGTCTAAGGATAAGGGGTAAGCCATTTAGGACCGAGATGAGGAGAAACTTCTTCACCCAGAGAGTGGTGAACCTGTGGAATTCTCTACCACAGAAAGTTGTTGAGGCCAATTCACTAAATATATTCAAAAAGGAGTTAGATGAAGTCCTTATTACTAGGGGGATCAAGGGGTATGGCGAGAAAGCAGGAATGGGGTACTGAAGTTGCATGTTCAGCCATGAACTCATTGAATGGCGGTGCAGGCTCGAAGAGCCGAATGGCCTACTCCTGCACCTATTTTCTATGTTTCTATGTAAAAGAACTCCAGCAAATTTGTCAAACATGATTTCTCCTTCATAAAACCATGCTGACTCTGCTTGATTGAATTATGCTTTTCCAAATGTCCTGCTACTGCTTCCTTAATAATGGACTCCAGCATTTTCCCAATGACAGATGTTAGGCTAACTGGTTTATAGTGTCCTGCTTTTTGTTTGCCTCCTTTTTTTAAAAAAAGAGGCATTACATTTGCGGTTTTCCAATCCGCTGGGACCTCCCCAGAATCCAGGGAATTTTGGTAGATTACAACCAATGTATCCACTATCTCTGCAGCCACTTCTTTTAGGATTCTAGGACGTAAACCATCAGGTCCAGGGGAGTTGCCCGCCTTTAGTCCCATTATTTTACCGAGTGATTGTATTTAGTTCCTCCCTCCCTATAGCCCCTTGATTATCCATTATTGGGATGTTTTTAGTGTCTTCTACCGACAAAATATTTATTCTCATCCTCTCACTTATCCTCATCACAAAAATAAAATTTGCTGTTACTGTACATCAAGAGGGTGCAGTGAAAGTATTAGATGTATGAGGTGAGGTTTATTTAAGATTGAAGTAATATTCCACCTAAAATTCAATATGAACAAACGTCGATATTAATTTTACACAGGCGAAGTGAAGAACATCAAAGAGACTTCCACCCTGAAAACAATTCAAGTTTCAAAATACCCAGTCTAGAGAGGCACAACCTCTGGCCAGCGTATGGATGTCACATACCTTTGCGCACACAAAAACAACACCTATAGGAACACAGTAAAAATGTCTCAGAGGACTCCTGGTTTAAGAAAACCAAAATCATTCCGCTTTGGGATAACGACAACAGGACTGTGGTGTCATGAACCTTTTTGGACAGGGGCATAGAATTTCCCATGCTGCCTTTTATGCATTTACCACAATGTCTTTCACCAATGTGTTGCCCTTTCTGCAAATTTAGTTTACAACTAAAAAACATAAGAACATCTTCTGATTAATATGATGGTCATGTTATAGGATTAAATTTATGTTTTATAAGACCAAAATGAAAGGAGATGAAACTACAGCTAATCCACCCAATATGGAATTAACAGATTTGCCTCATTCCATTAATAGATGTACTGTCACAATCTGTACAAATCTATGCTTCAGAGTGGACTGATTACAATTCATATTTAAAAAAATATTAATTCAATTATATATTTTGTTCTTACTACAGATTACAATGATCAGATTCTGATTCCTGCTATTCTCAGATATGACCTCATGGGCCAATCAACGAGCACTCGAGCTTGATGCATCTACTTGCATTTCGCTCTCAATGTAATCTGCCTGAATAGAGCAGATGTAAATTGGATAGATAGGGCTGGAATCTGCCTCAGATAAGGCTATTTTTCCTCTATGGCAGGGTTATATGTGGCTCTTAAATTCAGTAAAGGCCAAAGATGATCAGCTGCTTGAGATATATGCAAACTAATCGAAACAACAAAGTTCCATGCCACAAAACACAGCTCAGAGGCAAAACAAGATTGGCCACTCCTACCCTACAGAATCTGTTACATTGCGGTGAGCAGGTGCTAACTTTTTCCACCACCTCCTGCCCACTCAAAATAGTTACATTGGGCCCAAGTTTCCACATGATTTGCGCCTGATTTTTAGGAGCAACTGGTGGAGAACGGACCATCTTAGAAATCGCAATTCTCCACATTTTTTTTTCTGCAGTTCTAGTGAGGTAGAACAGTTCTACTTTGGAACAGAATTTTTTCTTCCAAAGGGGGCATGTCCGGCCACTGACGCCTGATTTCAAAGTTTCCACAGTGAAAACGTACTCCAAACTAAAGTAGAATGGAGCAAGTGAAGATTTTTGTAGAACTGAAAAAACCTGTTCTACACATTAAAAAAATCAGGCGCAGGTTACAAATTAGGCATCCAGAACGAGGTGGGGGGGGGGGGGGAGGGAACTCATTAAATTCTACAATAAATCCTTATTTATACTTCTACAAATATTATACAAATAAATCCAACCTGAATAAACATTTATAAGCAAAGAAAAGATTAAATAAACCATCTTCCTACCTGTGTGAAAGTGCTTCAGCCATCGGTGTTACCGCGCAGGGGAGGGAGGGGGAGGAGACAGCGGCTTGTTGCTGCGCAGGGGAGGGAGGGGAAGGAGACAGCGGCTTGTTGCCGTGGAGGGAGGGGAAGGAGACAGCGGCTTGTTGCCGTGGAGGGAGGGGAAGGAGACAGCGGCTTGTTACCGCGCAGGGGAGGGAGGGGAAGAAGACAGCGGCTTGTTGCCGCGCGGGGGAGGGAGGGGAAGGAGACAGCGGCTTGTTACCGCGCAGGGGAGGGAGGGGAAGAAGACAGCGGCTTGTTGCCGCGCGGGGGAGGGAGGGGAAGGAGACAGCGGCTTGTTGCCGTGGAGGGAGGGGAGGGAGGGGAAGGAGACAGCGGCTTGTTGCCGCGGAGGGGAGGGAGGGGAAGGAGACAGCCGTTTGTTGCCGTGGAGGGGAAGGAGACAGTGAGAAGGGAAGCCTCAGTGCTGATGTGCCGATGGCAATGTGGTTTTATTAAAAAATGTTCAAAAATTAAACAACTACAAAGAACTACAAAAATGGCCGAGTGCCAATGTTTTTTTTCACACTGAGCATGCACGAACGCTCCAATGCGCACGCGCAGCATTGCCGGCAGGAAAAAAACTAATTTAAATAGTACCCGCCCCCTCCCACTTACAAAATCGGCGCGAGTGTAGGCTCCGCCTCCCTGGGCGCCGCGCCAAACAGACAAGGAGCTGCAAAGCGCTCGAGAATAGCGTGGTTTTTTTTCTGGCGCCGTTTTAGGCGCGAAAAACGGGCGCCCAGCTCGGATGGGCGCCCGTTTTTTATCCTGTGGAAACTTGGGCCCTTAATGTCTGTAATGTACTTATGAATGACTCCACGAGGCAATGTGTTGTACTCAAACTGTAGTGACCTTGGTCCTTTATTCACAACTTCAGAGTGAGGCAGCCACATGATGACTCCCCTTTTATACAGCCCCTACCACCAGGGCAGGAAACCCTGGTCTCCACCAGTTGTACCCTCTAGTGGTGCCAGCATGTATATACAGTGTAAACCTTATTGGTAGTACATCAGGTAAACAAGCCTCCATCTTATACAACTATACAGTGACTACACCGAGAGTATATCTATAGTCTGCATATATAATACATTACATCACAAGAATATCTAACAAATCAGAAAAGTGTAATTTCTACAGTGGCAAACAACAGGTCGTGTTGGCGAGTTTGAGTGTAGCTCAACCTGCATTTCCAAAAACAGTCCTGCAACAAAGGTTGACCTTCAATTTCCTTTTAAACTTGACCTGAACCTTCAGTGGAATATGAAATAATCCGGTGTACAAAATGTTACTGCATCACTATTAATTTGGAAGCTTTCAGTGTCTTAGAGGAGATTATCCAGTGAGGATCAACTTAGAAACAGGATACAAGCTCCTTGTGTCAGCACAGTTTGCAAATTAATTTGACATGATTGCGCAGAGCAAAATGAGGCTACGGTACAAAAGAATACATCCTGCAAAGACACATGTAATTTTATCTCAAAATTTCTGCATCAATGTACAGTAGTTAATAAAAGCCTGGGTAACACAATCTCCAATGCAGTCAGCAAAGTGCACGGGCAAATCACAAATCACCTATCACTGAGGTACAAAGCAGCACTGCTGTGGTTAAAATCACCCGACTTACACCTACAACACAATATTGGAGTATAAACCTTGTTCTGTAAATTCACAGCATTTACTTTCTCAAAATATATTAAAAAATGTATATATAAAGTATAAATATACAGCCATGATTTAAGAGCCATCGAGAGAGTATAAAGCCTTCTCCACAGCTAAAAGCAATGTTCCTGTATCCAACATTGTAATAAAAAAAACTTGCAAAATACTCACTAACACTTTAGTTTTCAAAGTAGCTAAAAAAAAGTTTTGGAGATGCCAGTACTAAAAAAAAACACAAATAGCAATCGCCCTATTCAGTGTGTGGGAACCAGAAATACAAGCAACAAGCTCATACCCTCTGTAAACATCCCAAATCTGAAGATGAGTGCGCGCATGTGTGGTCAGATCACTTCTTAGGCTAAAAAAGATGAATGTCTGTCTAGGTTGGCGCGAGCAAAGGTGTTGAATGCTTAGGTCAATGGATCCAAATGGGATGAAAAGCAACCAACAGCTTCTTAACTGAACAAGGGTCTCTTGACCAGGAGTGGCCAATGAATTTCACCATTCTAGCAAAATGTATAGAGTGTACACCCCATTAAAATACTGTAAAATAATGTAATGTGCTCTCAGATTGTATGCACAAAACCAATAGTTGGTCCTGCAGCAAGCAGCTCTCATGTCACTTGTTAAAGCAGTGATGCCAGCTTCACACACATACCAAGTTGGAAGAGGCTAAAATGGTAGCAAGTGATTTCAATACAATGGTGTTGTCCAACAGAAATCACTGACTACCCCCAGGTGTGGCTACGGTAACGGTGTCTTAGCCACATGCACTAACGTTAATAGAAAACACCTTCCTTACAGAAATACAGGTAAATTTCTTCACATATGTATATAACAAACATCTACCATCATTCAGCAACCAAGGAAGTAAAGCACTCAATGATCAAAAAACACCCGTTTTCGGTTTTACGTCTTACCATTTTACCAAACACACACAAATGTTAAAGTACACATGCATAGTCCATGCGAATAAGTAGAATGGCAATCACACGCCCAATGACAGATTAAAAAAAAAATTTTTTTTTTAACTTTTAAAAATTTAATCAGAAATGCAATTCACTACATATGGATCCTCAATTTGCCACATGCTAACACAGTGAACAACACTGCTATAGAAGGAGGCTGAGTTGCATCTCGCTTCTCAAAAAAATCAGTTTAATTTTGACCTTGTTTACCTGAGGGGAAGGAGATTAGTATCAAATTGTGCACGATTTGGCCTGGTTACAGACAAGTATAGCCTGCTCTCAGAAATGACAATTTCTCACTTGTACAATTTGAGATTTTCTTTTCCACAATAGTTTACAGATTATCAGAGGCCTAATCATAAAATAAGTCCCATGAGCTCAGGGTCGACAAACACATTTCATGTGATTTGCTCAGCACTGCTCTCCAGCTGTGAACAGTACAAACATAGCAAACGAAATTCCATTTTATACAAGTACTTACTCTAACAGTTCCTTGTAATAGAAATGCAAATGAGCTATAGGAGAAAGGAAAACCACTGTTCATTCAAATAGGAGTAAGAAGCTCAGCTAGTACATCACCCAACCAAATCAGATACTTTCAGTCGGTCACAAATCAAGCATGTTTGAACTAATTTAATTGGAAAAACCAAATACTGTAGTTTAATAGGGAATTTCACAGTTAACAGGAGGAAATGCCGTTTGCTGGATAGCAAGGGATCATAATTAAAAAAGTCCTTTTTTGGGCAGAAAATTGCAATACAAGCTCAGAATACATCAGGTTAAAGAAACTTTGTTGTTAGCAATGAATATGGATTACAATTAGGATATTTTTAATTAAAAGCAAGGGGGTTTACATCCGTGCATGGCTCTGGATGATCCTTTGATTAATACCAGAAATAGAAATCAGTGTTGGAAAGTTTTGGGTGCTTTTGCTTTCACATAAGCACTTCAGTTGCCCACAAATCAAACCACCCCAAAACATGCTCACAGTTTAGTTAAGAATGGCTTTATGAATTCAGAGGAAACCGTGGCACTCAAAAACCAAAACAGTTGCCCCTTGCCTAAAGTTTAAATAATTATTCCTTCACATCAACATGGTTCAGTTATAGCACAGCCACGAAAGTGCTTAGACTGCCATTCACTCTGGGATACCAACTCCTGCAGTGACTCACCTGAAAGATACCATTATATTGATAATGTGTTATTAGTGCCATGAGCACAGTACTTTTGCCACTAACTACACTGGACAATATGCAGAACGTGAGCTAAGCCTTTAACAGGATCCAAGATCTGACTTTTTCTGGATTCTAAGGACTCAATTTTGCCCAAGCCCGTTTTCTGGCGCATTGTCAGAGTTACGCCCATTTTTCTAGGCCAGAAATGCGGCAGAAATATTTTGCCATGTGTCCAGTCGCCTCGGGGGTGGAGCCTGATGTCTGCAACAAAAAAAAATGATGCTGTACCTTCTGCGCATGCGCGACAAAAAAGGTGATGTTTTTGACATTATTTCAATGGTGGCGCATGCGCAGTACAGCTCCGGGTTGGCAATCGGCCATTTTTAAGGAGCCAGTTGTGTGTGTGAGAAGGAGTGCTGAGAGAGCATTGGAAAAAAATCGGATCTGCGGCAATACAAGATGCAACGCGGTGCAAGGACCAAGAATTTCTTGCAGGATGAAGTTACTGTGATTGAGACCAGATGGCAGGAGCTGGACACCAGCAGCGGTCTCCCCCTCCCTCCTCATTGCAGTCTTGTGACTTCTCCCTTTCTCCCCCCTGATTGGCACCTCCGTCCCTGGGCTCAGTGCAGAAGCCTTCCGATCGCCACCTTCCTCCCCTCCCCCTCGGCTTGTTTTCCAGACGAGCCCCGAGCCAGTGTCCGGACGCAGGGCCGATTCTGACGGCTGACGCTACGATCCCCCTCCAGCCTTACTTGAAGGCGTTCGGTGGTAGCGTGCAAGTAAAAAAAAATGTAAACTTCAGAAATCCAAGAAACTTCCATGTACACCGTTGAAAGGTAAAAAAAAAAGTTGAACTTTATTATGGATATTTCAAGTGTTTGAGACTCCCTCCAAAAACTTCGATGAAAAACAATGGCGTCTTTCAGCACCGATTTTTCAATCTGCGCTGCTTTCTGTTAACTCGCCAGAAGGTTTTTTGCAGGACCGGCCAGAGACGCCGACCCAGGATTAAACAGATTTGGAGCAAACTGCGAAAAATGCTAAAAACTGCAGCAGACATGACATCAAAAAAACCTAACCTAAAAATAAAATCGGAACTAAACCAGTTACGCTGGCGCAGATTCCTGGGGGAAACTTTGAATTAAATAATTGCGCCAGAAAAAAACGGGGCAAATGACCCGGGAAAATTGAGCTCCAAGAGTAGCTGAAGGCATAGAAAACTAGTAACTTTTTTCTCACTGGCCTTCAAACCACTACAACCACCAGCACCACACTGCAAAATTAAGAAAGGAGAAGAACGGCCTCAACACCACTTCTTGCAACTACTGTATATAAAATGTCTTTAGATTCAGCTTCCATTGCTATTTCTCTTCATTCGGTGTGGCCATTCGTTGTTTTTAAACCCAAACTTCAGAGCAAGACAAGTTCAGAGAGCTGGCTTTGTACTTTCCTTGGAATCTCCATTACCTCAAAAGGAATAACAGATCAAAAGGATTTTTCTCACTGCAACAAACATGTGGCCACTACAAAACCAGACAATTTTAAATTCAGCAACTTTCTCCTCTTTTCGCCCCTTCGGTAGGAAATGCATCTGGCAGCACTTCCCCCATGAACCACTTCAAAGAACAAATGGCAATTTGATCTGAGCTTCACTTCAGTAATAGTCTATATCCATAAAATATCACTTGTTCACAGGCTCAATCATACAGACAAAGATGGACGTGGACTGCACTTTGCAGCAATTGCAGATGCTATCCGATAATGATGTCAAAGATTTTACCATGGAAAAATAGTGACAGATTAAAGCAAGTAGATAGAACATGTAGTATTCTACAATTTCACCTAAGCACACTCTAGCGCAATGAATTAACATTTAAGAAAAATAACTGGTCAAAAGAAAAGTTGTCAGCGGACTACGATTTTCACTTTTGGATGGATTAGCATGTTTTACAGAATGTTTTTCCCCCCTTACTTTGTTTAATGAACAAACTAAAAACAGGTACTATATCTTCTACATGTTGAACACACACTGTGCTTTAGCAGCTTGCCTCTTTATTCTATACGAAGTGCAACATGTTTGGCACGGCACTGCTCTCTCCCATGGAGACCATCGTGAAATGTGTGAAAACGGAGTAACGGAAAAACCACTAACCACCAATTTGTACACTTTTTTGAAGCTCCAATCCACAAAAATACCTGAAGAACTGTTCCCAATCATAGAATCATAGAATAGTACAGCACAGAAAGAGACCATTCGGCCCATTGAGTCTGCACCGGCTATTTCAAAAAGCAATCTGGTTAGTCGCACTCCCCCTCATTCCCCATATCCCTGCAATTTTTTCTCCTTCAAGTACTTATCCAATTCTTCTTTGAAAGCTACTAATTAAACTGTTTCCACCACCCCATCTGGCAGCGCATTCCAAATCCTAACCATTCGTTGTGCAAAAGTTTTTCTTAATGTCATCTCTGGTTTTTCTGCCAATCACTTTAAATCTGTGCCCTCTCATTATCGACCCTTCAGCCACTGGAAACAGTTTCTCTTTATTTACTCTATCTAAAGCCATCATGATTTTAAACACCTCGATCAAATCTCTTCTTCGCCTTCTCTGCTCCGAGGAGACTAATCCCAGCTTCTGCAGTCTATCCACGTAACTGTAATCCTCATTCCTGGAACCAATCCAGTAAAATCTCTTCTGTACCTTCTCCAAAGCCTTTATGTCCTTCCATCATAGTTCACTAACAAATGAGTACAGCTGAAACTTCAATTTGCCAAAAAAAAACAACCATTAGAACACTGTCCAAATGAGGAACTGGGTTGTTCAATGGGTTAGTCACTAGCCTTTCGTCTCTGGGACCTAGATTCAAATCCAGCCCAAACTAATGGGATGAAAGTCTCCTCTGTCATCTTGCTGTAAAGGTCTTGTAAAATGAGTTAGATCAGTTTCAATCCAGTTCCTAGTGGGCATAACTTTACATCTTTAAGAAAAATGGTCCCCAATATTGCACCAATTGACAATCTCACTCAAAGGTCATGCCTCTTCTTTCGGCTGAACTGGGAGAGCTGGGTGCTGACACAGGAAAAGTGTTTAATTTCCTAAACAGTAACATCCTTCATTTGAGAACAACATTCACAAATAAAAACTGCAAAGTTATAGTAAACTATGTAAAATGGGGTAAAAAATATTACTGAAGCAATTGATGGCAAACTCATTAGTGATCGAACAGTCTGGGAAAGGAACCATGTTATGGTACAACTCATGACCAATACCTGTGGGTATACTGCACCATTCCCGTGAAATTCGTAAGACCTGCCAAAGAGTCGGTCAGTCTGCTAATCCAACTTGAGCCTCAGCTTTCAACAGGACGGAACTGCAACAGATCAGAGTTCTAACATCCTAAACACAGGATCTCACCTCAACATAATCCTCGAGAGTTCAACCAAACTACTTAAAACAGCACCTCAAGATGACTTAGAGGGTAAATGCACAAAGTCACAATGAGTCTCAGAGCCAAAGAAGGTTAAAGCTTTTATCCCAGTCTGTGTTGTTAGTCGATATCTGTGAGGACAATGGCAAGGACACAACTGGATCCAAATCCCTGGGCTGAGATGTGGGACATATCAGGCAGGGCTCTTTTTCTGATCAGCTGACAGTTAGAGAAGCCCATCTACCAAAAAGAGGTCGGATGGAAGCTGCCACCGGCCCCAATACTGCAAACTGAACTGTATGGAAGACACACAGTACTGTGATCGGTAACTGCCAGCATAAACTGGAAATCATACAAGAGATTTTACAATACTATTCCATTATAATAGTTATGTCAGGCTGATAAAAAGGCCATTTCAAAGCACTTGGGATGGATAAAAATGAGCAATGTGGATGATGACTAGACATGAAAGTTGCAAATTAAAAAAAGAAACGTGTGTGTGTGTTTTAAAAACAAAAAGCTCTCAAAAAGAGCCAAATAAAATTAGTTTTATACATCATAATGAGAGTTACCATAATCTGACAAAATACACACTTGATCCTAGATATTTACTTGTCTAGGTAAGTGAAGATTGATGTTCGCTGTTCTCAGGAAAAGTACTTCAGGTTTGGTTACATATCTTAAGATCAACCCAGAAACAGCAGAATCAGTCTTAATGTTGTAGAGATATACTTAACTGTAACTTGAGAAAGCAATAATTCAAACAGGTTGAGAAATGGTTTGCAGTGGACATCATTTCATCAGCTTCCGAAACACAACATTTACTGGAATGAGAGAGAGAGAGAGAGAGAGAGAGAGAGAGAGAGAGAGAGACACACACACACACACACGCGCGCGCGGAGATGTCGTGGCTTTTCATACTTTTGCATTTAACTATTCACGTTCCCACTAGTACATGTTTTAATCGATGAACACATGGATTCCTGAACTGTCATTCACAGAATTCAGGGCGGCAGCAGGGTGGCTAAATACACAATATGGTGTGATACTGAGCCATACAGACCAGGAATATCACACATTCAATGCTTGATCTGTGCTGAGTTAGATGCTCAGTGTTGTGGACACTAACTGATCACATTAGCGAATGAGTGGGTGAAAAATAGGGGGAAAAAAACACAGCCAGAATTCCTACTCTCCAGTGACGACCATAAGTCTCTTCATGGATCTCGCCTGAGTCAGGAGGTTATGAGTTTAAGCCCGACTGTGAGACATGAGCATATACCGTACAGTGCTACTTCAGTGCAATAGAGGGAGCCCTGCATTTTTGAAGGAGCCATCTTTCTGATGAGACATTAAACCAAGGCAGTGTCTGCCTGTTCACATGGATGCAAAAAATCCCAAAGAGCATGGGAGTTCTCCTGGTGACCTGGCAAACACTTATTATTCAATCACCACCAAAACAGAATAATTGGTCATTCACCGCAATGCTGTTTGTGGGGCCTTGTTGTGAGCAAATTAGCTGTTGTGTTTGCCTACATAAACAAGTGAAGCACTTTGAGATTTCAAGTTGGTGCGAGAGGAGATTTACAAATGCAAGCATTTTCTTTCTTTTTCCTTCATATTGAAAAAAGTGCAGCCTTTTGGTCACTGGATTTGGCAAAAAGCCTGTCGACACCAAATGCCTCGTCTCGCATATGAAAAGTGGCCATTTGGGAGCTATACTAGGGGGATGCCAGCATCTGTTGAAGAATGAGTCACTGCCTTCAGGAGAGGAGCGAGGGGAAGTGGAAAAGAAAAAAGGGAGACATTTTGGTACAGAGGAATTTTTTCTTTTTAAATACACATAAAACAGATCCGACATTGGGCTTTGATATCTGGAGTTTAAAGCATTTATACCAAGGCTTCCCCAACTCCACTCACAAAGTCAGCTGCAATCCATTCTTTTAGAACCACAGCAACCACTGAGCCAAACCACAAAAAAACCTGTCAATGATCCAGTTAATGTCAGTGTTATGCATTGCATTTCCCCATAAAGGTCCCCTTCAGTGTAACCCAATCCAACCATGCCCATCCCCCATGCTAGACTGCACTTTCATCTGACCCTCCACTGCAGCACATTCTCTCCTTTTCCCATACATTCCAGTGCAGAATGTTAACCACTTCCGTGCAGCTCTCATTACTTTTTGTTTCATAGAGAATCAAAAACATACTGTTGCTTTTTGCCTTCGGCTCAAAATATTTAAAAAAGCAAAACTGCACAATCCACATCTGGTACACGAAGGAACATGTGGCTTTGATGTAATTTTAACCTGGAACTTTATTGTGAAGGCTACACAATCACTTCCCCACAATTCACCAATCTCACCTGTAGTAAAAACACCCTGAAGGCCACTTACCAACAGTGAGCACTGACCAACTGCAAATTCATGCTTCAGACTTAAACTTTCATTAGGAAACCTCGTGCTCTCTATCCCAAAGGGAATCACAACAGGGACTTGTTTAGGATTGTTAACACAACACAAACTGCACTCGACAGATGGCTACAGCAGTATCCACTTAAATGCCCACAAGTGCATTCTACACGGATATGAACCATGGCACTTCATGTGGACTGCGGATATTGTAACAATGTATTTTGACAGCAAGTTAATAGTTAATGAGACAATCGATTATGAGAATTAGAAATCATTTTTAATCTAAGTGAGATTTATTTTTAATCTTACCTTATTTTAACTGCATCATGCAATGGCAGAGATGACCTATAAGGGGTTTTACAAATCACAATGTAAGACCCTTAACCCAGATTGGTCATAAAGTAAAAGAATAGAAGAACTCCCCGAAAAAACACCACACTCATCTAGAATTATGGAGTATGGTGGACTTCTGTTTATCAAAAAAAAACACTTCTTCCAAATATAAGATCTCAAGCATTGATCATTCAAACTGGGAAGATCAGGGGAAACTAAAAAACAAAACTTGAATGTCAAGCATCAGCTCAACAGTCAAAAAGGTCATGGGTTCAGGCTCCACTCCAGAAATTGAGCATATAATCTCGGCTGACACTTCAGTGCAGTACACTAGGGTGTGCCTCATTGTCAGAGATGCTGTCT
>NW_027252830.1:0-20618 GCF_044704955.1 Pristiophorus japonicus
CCATCTCCTACTGCCCCTCCCATCACCTTACTGCCCCTCCCATCTACTTACTGCCCCTCCCATCTCCTACTGCCCCTCCCATCCCCTTACTGCTCCTCCCATCTCCTGCTGCCACTCCCATCTCCTACTGTCCCTTCCATCCCATTGCTGCACCTCCCATCTCCTACTGCCCCTCCCATCTCCTGCTGCTCCTCCCATCCCATTACTGCCTCTCCCATCATCTACTTCCCCTCCCATCCCCTTACCGCCGCTTCCATCAGCTACTGCCTCTCCCATCCACTTACTGCCCCTCCCATCGACTTACTGCCCCTCCCATAACTTTACTGCCGCGCCCATCTCCAACTGCCCCTCCATCCCCTTACTGCCCCTCCCATCCCCTTACTGCCCCTTCCATTCCCTTATTGCCCCTCCCATAATCTACTGCCCCTCCCATCCCTTTCCTGCCCCTCCCATTCCCTTACTGCCCCTCCCATCAGCTACTGCCCCTCCCATCCCCTTATTGCCCCTCCCATCATCTACGGCCTCTCCCATCACCTCACTGCCCCCCCATCCCCTTATTGCCCCTCCCATCATCTACTGCCCGTCCAATCCACTAACAGCCGCTCCCATCTCCTACTGCCCCTCCCATCCCCTTATTGCCCCTCCCATCTCCTACTGTCCCTCCCATCCTGTACTGCCCCTCCCATCCCCTTACTGACCCTCCCATCAGCTACTGCCACTCCCATCTCCTACTGCCCCTCCCATCTCCTACTGCTCCTCCCATCCCATTACTGCCCCTCCCATCTCCTACTGCCCCTCCCATCTCCTACTGCTCCTCCCATCCCATGACTGCTTCTCCCATCTCCTACTGCCCCTCCCATCCCCTTACTGCCCCTCTCATCCCCTTACTGCCCATCCCAGCTCTTACTGCCACTCCCATCTCCTACTGTCCCTCCCATCCCCTGACTGCCCCTCCCATCTCCTACTGCCCCTCCCATCCCCTTATTGCCCCTCCCATCGACTTACTGCTCCTCCCATCTCCTACTGCCCCTCCTATCTCCTACTGCCCCTCCCATCCCCTTACTGCCCCTCCCATCCCCTTATTGCCCCTCACATCATCTACTGCCACTCCCATCCCCTTACAGCCGCTCCCATCTCCTACTGCCCCTCCCATCCCCTTATTGCCCCTCCCATCTCCTACTGTCACTCCCACCTACTACGGCCGCTCCCAACACCTTACTGCCCCTCCCATCATCGACTGCCCCTCCCATCCCCTTACTGCCCCTCCCATCCCCTTACTACCCCTCCCATCTCCTACTGCCCCTCCAATCCCCTTACTGCTCCTCCCATCCCATTACTGCCTCTCCCGTCTCCGACTGCCCCTTCCATCCCCTTACTGCCCCTCCCATCAACTACTGCCCCTCCCATCCCCTTACTGACCCTCCCATCAGCTACTGCCCCTCCCATCTCCTACTGTCCCTCCCATCCCCTTACTGCCCCTCCCATCGACTTACTGCTCCTCCCATCTCCTACTGCCCCTCCCATCTGCTACTGCCCCTCCCATCTCCTACTGCCCCTCCCATCCCCTTACTGCTCCTCCCATCTCCTGCTGCCACTCCCATCTCCTACTGTCCCTTCCATCCCATTGCTGCACCTCCCATCTCCTACTGCCCCTCCCATCTCCTGCTGCTCCTCCCATCCCATTACTGCCACTCCCATCATCTACTTCCCCTCCCATCCCCTTACCGCCGCTCCCATCAGCTACTGCCTCTCCCATCCACTTACTGCCCCTCCCATCGACTTACTGCCCCTCCCATAACTTTACTGCCGCGCCCATCTCCAACTGCCCCTCCATCCCCTTACTGCCCCTCCCATCCCCTTACTGCCCCTTCCATTCCCTTATTGCCCCTCCCATAATCTACTCCCCCTCCCATCCCTTTCCTGCCCCTCCCATTCCCTTACTGCCCCTCCCATCAGCTACTGCCCCTCCCATCCCCTTATTGCCCCTCCCATCATCTACGGCCTCTCCCATCACCTCACTGCCCCCCCATCCCCTTATTGCCCCTCCCATCATCTACTGCCCGTCCAATCCACTAACAGCCGCTCCCATCTCCTACTGCCCCTCCCATCCCCTTATTGCCCCTCCCATCTCCTACTGTCCCTCCCATCCTGTACTGCCCCTCCCATCCCCTTACTGACCCTCCCATCAGCTACTGCCACTCCCATCTCCTACTGCCCCTCCTATCTCCTACTGCTCCTCCCATCCCATTACTGCCACTCCCATCTCCTACTGTCCCTCCCATCCCCTGACTGCCCCTCCCATCTCCTACTGCCCCTCCCATCCCCTTATTGCCCCTCCCATCGACTTACTGCTCCTCCCATCTCCTACTGCCCCTCCTATCTCCTACTGCCCCTCCCATCCCCTTACTGCCCCTCCCATCCCCTTATTGCCTCTCACATCATCTACTGCCACTCCCATCCCCTTACAGCCGCTCCCATCTCCTACTGCCCCTCCCATCCCCTTATTGCCCCTCCCATCTCCTACTGTCACTCCCACCTACTACGGCCGCTCCCAACCCCTTACTGCCCCTCCCATCATCGACTGCCCCTCCCATCCCCTTACTGCCCCTCCCATCCCCTTACTGCCTCTCCCATCTCCGACTGCCCCTTCCATCCCCTCACTGCCCCTCCCATCAACTACTGCCCCTCCCATCCCCTTACTGACCCTCCCATCAGCTACTGCCCCTCCCATCTCCTACTGTCCCTCCCATCCCCTTACTGCCCCTCCCATCGACTTACTGCTCCTCCCATCTCCTACCGCCCCTCCCATCTGCTACTGCCCCTCCCATCTCCTACTGCCCCTCCCATCCCCTTACTGCCCCTCCCATCTCCTCCTGCTCCTCCCATCCCATTACTGACTCTCCCATCATCTACTGCCCCTCCCATCCCCTTAATGCCCCTCCCATCAGCTACTGCCCCTCCCATCCCTTACTGCCGCTCCCATCTCCTACTGCCCCTCCCATCTCCTACTGCCCCTCCCATCCCCTTACTGCCCATCCCATCGATTTACTGCTCCTCCCATCTCCTACTGCCTCTCCCATCTCCTACTGCCCCTCCCATCTCCTACTGCTCCTCCCATCCCCTTATTGCCCGTCCCATCATCTACGGCCCCTCCCATCCCCTTACTGCCCCTCCCATCCCCTTTTTGCCCCTCCCATCATCTACTGCCCGTCCCATCCCCTTACAACCGCTCCCATCTCCTACTGCCCCTCCCATCCCCTTATTGCGTCTCCCATCTCCTACTGTCCCTGCTATCACCGACTGCGCCCCATCCCCTTACTGCCCCTCCAAACCCCATACTGCCCCTTCCATCCCCTGATTGCCCATCCCATAATCTACTGCCCCTCCCATCACTGCCTTCCCATCCCCTTACTGCCCCTCCCATCTCCGACTGCTGTTCCCATCCCCTTACTGCCCTTTGCATCCCCTTATTGCCCCTCCCATCTCCTACTGCCCCCCCATCCCCTTATTGCCCCTCCCATCTCCTACTGTCCCTACTATCTCCGACTGCGCCCCATCCCCTTATTGCCCCTCCCATCCCCGTACTGCCCCTTCCATCCCCTTATTGCCTCTCCCATAATCTACTGCCCCTCCCATCCCATTGCTGCCCCTCCCATCCCCTTACTGCCCTTCCCATCTCCTACTGCCGCTCCCATCCCCTTACTGCCCCTCCCATAACCTTACTGCCGCGCCCATCTCCAACTGCCCCTCCATCCCCTTACTGCCCCTCCCATCCCCTTACTTCCCCTTCCATCCCCTTACTACCCCTCCCATCTCCTACTGCCCCTCCAATCCCCTTACTGCTCCTCCCATCCCATTACTGCCTCTCCCGTCTCCGACTGCCCCTTCCATCCCCTTACTGCCCCTCCCATCAACTACTGCCCCTCCCATCCCCTTACTGACCCTCCCATCAGCTACTGCCCCTCCCATCTCCTACTGTCCCTCCCATCCCCTTACTGCCCCTCCCATCGACTTACTGCTCCTCCCATCTCCTACTGCCCCTCCCATCTGCTACTGCCCCTCCCATCTCCTACTGCCCCTCCCATCCCCTTACTGCTCCTCCCATCTCCTGCTGCCACTCCCATCTCCTACTGTCCCTTCCATCCCATTGCTGCACCTCCCATCTCCTACTGCCCCTCCCATCTCCTGCTGCTCCTCCCATCCCATTACTGCCACTCCCATCATCTACTTCCCCTCCCATCCCCTTACCGCCGCTCCCATCAGCTACTGCCTCTCCCATCCACTTACTGCCCCTCCCATCGACTTACTGCCCCTCCCATAACTTTACTGCCGCGCCCATCTCCAACTGCCCCTCCATCCCCTTACTGCCCCTCCCATCCCCTTACTGCCCCTTCCATTCCCTTATTGCCCCTCCCATAATCTACTCCCCCTCCCATCCCTTTCCTGCCCCTCCCATTCCCTTACTGCCCCTCCCATCAGCTACTGCCCCTCCCATCCCCTTATTGCCCCTCCCATCATCTACGGCCTCTCCCATCACCTCACTGCCCCCCCATCCCCTTATTGCCCCTCCCATCATCTACTGCCCGTCCAATCCACTAACAGCCGCTCCCATCTCCTACTGCCCCTCCCATCCCCTTATTGCCCCTCCCATCTCCTACTGTCCCTCCCATCCTGTACTGCCCCTCCCATCCCCTTACTGACCCTCCCATCAGCTACTGCCACTCCCATCTCCTACTGCCCCTCCCATCTCCTACTGCTCCTCCCATCCCATTACTGCCCCTCCCATCTCCTACTGCCCCTCCCATCTCCTACTGCTCCTCCCATCCCATGACTGCTTCTCCCATCTCCTACTGCCCCTCCCATCCCCTTACTGCCCCTCTCATCCCCTTACTGCCCATCCCAGCTCTTACTGCCACTCCCATCTCCTACTGTCCCTCCCATCCCCTGACTGCCCCTCCCATCTCCTACTGCCCCTCCCATCCCCTTATTGCCCCTCCCATCGACTTACTGCTCCTCCCATCTCCTACTGCCCCTCCTATCTCCTACTGCCCCTCCCATCCCCTTACTGCCCCTCCCATCCCCTTATTGCCCCTCACATCATCTACTGCCACTCCCATCCCCTTACAGCCGCTCCCATCTCCTACTGCCCCTCCCATCCCCTTATTGCCCCTCCCATCTCCTACTGTCACTCCCACCTACTACGGCCGCTCCCAACACCTTACTGCCCCTCCCATCATCGACTGCCCCTCCCATCCCCTTACTGCCCCTCCCATCCCCTTACTACCCCTCCCATCTCCTACTGCCCCTCCAATCCCCTTACTGCTCCTCCCATCCCATTACTGCCTCTCCCGTCTCCGACTGCCCCTTCCATCCCCTTACTGCCCCTCCCATCAACTACTGCCCCTCCCATCCCCTTACTGACCCTCCCATCAGCTACTGCCCCTCCCATCTCCTACTGTCCCTCCCATCCCCTTACTGCCCCTCCCATCGACTTACTGCTCCTCCCATCTCCTACTGCCCCTCCCATCTGCTACTGCCCCTCCCATCTCCTACTGCCCCTCCCATCCCCTTACTGCTCCTCCCATCTCCTGCTGCCACTCCCATCTCCTACTGTCCCTTCCATCCCATTGCTGCACCTCCCATCTCCTACTGCCCCTCCCATCTCCTGCTGCTCCTCCCATCCCATTACTGCCACTCCCATCATCTACTTCCCCTCCCATCCCCTTACCGCCGCTCCCATCAGCTACTGCCTCTCCCATCCACTTACTGCCCCTCCCATCGACTTACTGCCCCTCCCATAACTTTACTGCCGCGCCCATCTCCAACTGCCCCTCCATCCCCTTACTGCCCCTCCCATCCCCTTACTGCCCCTTCCATTCCCTTATTGCCCCTCCCATAATCTACTCCCCCTCCCATCCCTTTCCTGCCCCTCCCATTCCCTTACTGCCCCTCCCATCAGCTACTGCCCCTCCCATCCCCTTATTGCCCCTCCCATCATCTACGGCCTCTCCCATCACCTCACTGCCCCCCCATCCCCTTATTGCCCCTCCCATCATCTACTGCCCGTCCAATCCACTAACAGCCGCTCCCATCTCCTACTGCCCCTCCCATCCCCTTATTGCCCCTCCCATCTCCTACTGTCCCTCCCATCCTGTACTGCCCCTCCCATCCCCTTACTGACCCTCCCATCAGCTACTGCCACTCCCATCTCCTACTGCCCCTCCTATCTCCTACTGCTCCTCCCATCCCATTACTGCCACTCCCATCTCCTACTGTCCCTCCCATCCCCTGACTGCCCCTCCCATCTCCTACTGCCCCTCCCATCCCCTTATTGCCCCTCCCATCGACTTACTGCTCCTCCCATCTCCTACTGCCCCTCCTATCTCCTACTGCCCCTCCCATCCCCTTACTGCCCCTCCCATCCCCTTATTGCCTCTCACATCATCTACTGCCACTCCCATCCCCTTACAGCCGCTCCCATCTCCTACTGCCCCTCCCATCCCCTTATTGCCCCTCCCATCTCCTACTGTCACTCCCACCTACTACGGCCGCTCCCAACCCCTTACTGCCCCTCCCATCATCGACTGCCCCTCCCATCCCCTTACTGCCCCTCCCATCCCCTTACTGCCTCTCCCATCTCCGACTGCCCCTTCCATCCCCTCACTGCCCCTCCCATCAACTACTGCCCCTCCCATCCCCTTACTGACCCTCCCATCAGCTACTGCCCCTCCCATCTCCTACTGTCCCTCCCATCCCCTTACTGCCCCTCCCATCGACTTACTGCTCCTCCCATCTCCTACCGCCCCTCCCATCTGCTACTGCCCCTCCCATCTCCTACTGCCCCTCCCATCCCCTTACTGCCCCTCCCATCTCCTCCTGCTCCTCCCATCCCATTACTGACTCTCCCATCATCTACTGCCCCTCCCATCCCCTTAATGCCCCTCCCATCAGCTACTGCCCCTCCCATCCCCTTACTGCCGCTCCCATCTCCTACTGCCCCTCCCATCTCCTACTGCCCCTCCCATCCCCTTACTGCCCATCCCATCGATTTACTGCTCCTCCCATCTCCTACTGCCTCTCCCATCTCCTACTGCCCCTCCCATCTCCTACTGCTCCTCCCATCCCCTTATTGCCCGTCCCATCATCTACGGCCCCTCCCATCCCCTTACTGCCCCTCCCATCCCCTTTTTGCCCCTCCCATCATCTACTGCCCGTCCCATCCCCTTACAACCGCTCCCATCTCCTACTGCCCCTCCCATCCCCTTATTGCGTCTCCCATCTCCTACTGTCCCTGCTATCACCGACTGCGCCCCATCCCCTTACTGCCCCTCCAAACCCCATACTGCCCCTTCCATCCCCTGATTGCCCATCCCATAATCTACTGCCCCTCCCATCACTGCCTTCCCATCCCCTTACTGCCCCTCCCATCTCCGACTGCTGTTCCCATCCCCTTACTGCCCTTTGCATCCCCTTATTGCCCCTCCCATCTCCTACTGCCCCCCCATCCCCTTATTGCCCCTCCCATCTCCTACTGTCCCTACTATCTCCGACTGCGCCCCATCCCCTTATTGCCCCTCCCATCCCCGTACTGCCCCTTCCATCCCCTTATTGCCTCTCCCATAATCTACTGCCCCTCCCATCCCATTGCTGCCCCTCCCATCCCCTTACTGCCCTTCCCATCTCCTACTGCCGCTCCCATCCCCTTACTGCCCCTCCCATAACCTTACTGCCGCGCCCATCTCCAACTGCCCCTCCATCCCCTTACTGCCCCTCCCATCCCCTTACTTCCCCTTCCATCCCCTTACTACCCCTCCCATCTCCTACTGCCCCTCCAATCCCCTTACTGCTCCTCCCATCCCATTACTGCCTCTCCCGTCTCCGACTGCCCCTTCCATCCCCTTACTGCCCCTCCCATCAACTACTGCCCCTCCCATCCCCTTACTGACCCTCCCATCAGCTACTGCCCCTCCCATCTCCTACTGTCCCTCCCATCCCCTTACTGCCCCTCCCATCGACTTACTGCTCCTCCCATCTCCTACTGCCCCTCCCATCTGCTACTGCCCCTCCCATCTCCTACTGCCCCTCCCATCCCCTTACTGCTCCTCCCATCTCCTGCTGCCACTCCCATCTCCTACTGTCCCTTCCATCCCATTGCTGCACCTCCCATCTCCTACTGCCCCTCCCATCTCCTGCTGCTCCTCCCATCCCATTACTGCCACTCCCATCATCTACTTCCCCTCCCATCCCCTTACCGCCGCTCCCATCAGCTACTGCCTCTCCCATCCACTTACTGCCCCTCCCATCGACTTACTGCCCCTCCCATAACTTTACTGCCGCGCCCATCTCCAACTGCCCCTCCATCCCCTTACTGCCCCTCCCATCCCCTTACTGCCCCTTCCATTCCCTTATTGCCCCTCCCATAATCTACTCCCCCTCCCATCCCTTTCCTGCCCCTCCCATTCCCTTACTGCCCCTCCCATCAGCTACTGCCCCTCCCATCCCCTTATTGCCCCTCCCATCATCTACGGCCTCTCCCATCACCTCACTGCCCCCCCATCCCCTTATTGCCCCTCCCATCATCTACTGCCCGTCCAATCCACTAACAGCCGCTCCCATCTCCTACTGCCCCTCCCATCCCCTTATTGCCCCTCCCATCTCCTACTGTCCCTCCCATCCTGTACTGCCCCTCCCATCCCCTTACTGACCCTCCCATCAGCTACTGCCACTCCCATCTCCTACTGCCCCTCCTATCTCCTACTGCTCCTCCCATCCCATTACTGCCACTCCCATCTCCTACTGTCCCTCCCATCCCCTGACTGCCCCTCCCATCTCCTACTGCCCCTCCCATCCCCTTATTGCCCCTCCCATCGACTTACTGCTCCTCCCATCTCCTACTGCCCCTCCTATCTCCTACTGCCCCTCCCATCCCCTTACTGCCCCTCCCATCCCCTTATTGCCTCTCACATCATCTACTGCCACTCCCATCCCCTTACAGCCGCTCCCATCTCCTACTGCCCCTCCCATCCCCTTATTGCCCCTCCCATCTCCTACTGTCACTCCCACCTACTACGGCCGCTCCCAACCCCTTACTGCCCCTCCCATCATCGACTGCCCCTCCCATCCCCTTACTGCCCCTCCCATCCCCTTACTGCCTCTCCCATCTCCGACTGCCCCTTCCATCCCCTTACTGCCCCTCCCATCAACTACTGCCCCTCCCATCCCCTTACTGACCCTCCCATCAGCTACTGCCCCTCCCATCTCCTACTGTCCCTCCCATCCCCTTACTGCCCCTCCCATCGACTTACTGCTCCTCCCATCTCCTACCGCCCCTCCCATCTGCTACTGCCCCTCCCATCTCCTACTGCTCCTCCCATCCCCTTACTGCCCCTCCCATCTCCTCCTGCTCCTCCCATCCCATTACTGACTCTCCCATCATCTACTGCCCCTCCCATCCCCTTAATGCCCCTCCCATCAGCTACTGCCCCTCCCATCCCCTTACTGCCGCTCCCATCTCCTACTGCCCCTCCCATCTCCTACTGCCCCTCCCATCCCCTTACTGCCCATCCCATCGATTTACTGCTCCTCCCATCTCCTACTGCCTCTCCCATCTCCTACTGCCGCTCCCATCTCCTACTGCTCCTCCCATCCCCTTATTGCCCGTCCCATCATCTACGGCCCCTCCCATCCCCTTACTGCCCCTCCCATCCCCTTTTTGCCCCTCCCATCATCTACTGCCCGTCCCATCCCCTTACAACCGCTCCCATCTCCTACTGCCCCTCCCATCCCCTTATTGCGTCTCCCATCTCCTACTGTCCCTGCTATCACCGACTGCGCCCCATCCCCTTACTGCCCCTCCAAACCCCATACTGCCCCTTCCATCCCCTGATTGCCCATCCCATAATCTACTGCCCCTCCCATCACTGCCTTCCCATCCCCTTACTGCCCCTCCCATCTCCGACTGCTGTTCCCATCCCCTTACTGCCCTTTGCATCCCCTTATTGCCCCTCCCATCTCCTACTGCCCCCCCATCCCCTTATTGCCCCTCCCATCTCCTACTGTCCCTACTATCTCCGACTGCGCCCCATCCCCTTATTGCCCCTCCCATCCCCGTACTGCCCCTTCCATCCCCTTATTGCCTCTCCCATAATCTACTGCCCCTCCCATCCCATTGCTGCCCCTCCCATCCCCTTACTGCCCTTCCCATCTCCTACTGCCGCTCCCATCCCCTTACTGCCCCTCCCATAACCTTACTGCCGCGCCCATCTCCAACTGCCCCTCCATCCCCTTACTGCCCCTCCCATCCCCTTACTTCCCCTTCCATCCCCTTATTACCCCTCCCATAATCTACTCCCCCTCCCATCCCATCCCCTTACTGCCACTACCTTCTCCTACTGCCGTTCCCATCCCCTTACTGCCCCTGCCATCTCCTACTGCCCCTCTAATCCCCTTTCTGCCGCTCCCATCCCCTTACTGCCCCTCCCATCTCCTACTGCTCCTCCCATCTCCTACTGCCCCTCCCATCGACTTACTGCCCCCTCCCATCCCCTTACTGCCCCTCCCATCCCCTTACTGCCCCTCCCATCTCCTACTGCCTCTCCCATCCCCTTACTGCTCCTCCCATCTCCTACTGCTCCTCCCATCGACTACTGCCCTCCCATTCCCTTACTGCCCCTCCCATCCACTTACTGCCCCTCTCGTCGCCTTACGACCCGTCCCATCTCCTACTGCCACTCCCATCCGTGACTGTCCCTCCCATCACCTTACTGCCCCTCCCATCTCCTACTGCCCCTCCCATCACCTTACTGCCCCTCCCATCTCCTGCTGCCACTCCCATCTCCTACTGTCCCTTCCATCCCATTGCTGCACCTCCCATCTCCTACTGCCCCTCCCATCTCCTGCTGCTCCTCCCATCCCATTACTGCCTCTCCCATCATCTACTTCCCCTCCCATCCCCTTACCGCCGCTCCCATCAGCTACTGCCTCTCCCATCCACTTACTGCCCCTCCCATCGACTTACTGCCCCTCCCATAACTTTACTGCCGCGCCCATCTCCAACTGCCCCTCCATCCCCTTACTGCCCCTCCCATCCCCTTACTGCCCCTTCCATTCCCTTATTGCCCCTCCCATAATCTACTCCCCCTCCCATCCCTTTCCTGCCCCTCCCATTCCCTTACTGCCCCTCCCATCAGCTACTGCCCCTCCCATCCCCTTATTGCCCCTCCCATCATCTACGGCCTCTCCCATCACCTCACTGCCCCCCCATCCCCTTATTGCCCCTCCCATCATCTACTGCCCGTCCAATCCCCTAACAGCCGCTCCCATCTCCTACTGCCCCTCCCATCCCCTTATTGCCCCTCCCATCTCCTACTGTCCCTCCCATCCTGTACTGCCCCTCCCATCCCCTTACTGACCCTCCCATCAGCTACTGCCACTCCCATCTCCTACTACCCCTCCCATCTCCTACTGCTCCTCCCATCCCATTACTGCCCCTCCCATCTCCTACTGCCCCTCCCATCTCCTACTGCTCCTCCCATCCCATTACTGCTTCTCCCATCTCCTACTGCCCCTCCCATCCCCTTACTGCCCTTCGCATCCCCTTATAGCCCCTCCCATCTCCTACTGCCCCCCCATCCCCATATTGCCCCTCCCATCTCCTACTGTCCCTACTTTCTCCTACTGCGCCCCATCCCCTTATTGCCCCTCCCATCCCCGTACTGCCCCTTCCATCCCCTTATTGCCTCTCCCATAATCTACTGCCCCTCCCATCCCATTACTGCCCCTCCCATCCCCTTACTGCCCCTCCTATCCCCTTACTGCTCCTCCCATCTCCTACTGCTCCTCCCATCTACTACTGCCCTCCCATCCCCTTACTGCCCCTCCCATCCCCTTACTGTCCCTCTAATCCCATTCCTGCACCTCCCATCTCCTACTGCCACTCCCATCACCTTACTGCCCCTCCCATCCCCTTACTGCCCCTCTCATCTCCTACTGCCACTCCCATCTCCTACTGCTCCTCCCATCCCATTACTGCCTCACCCATCATCTACTGCCCCTCCCATCAGCTACTGCCCCTCCCATCCCCTTACTGCCACTCCCATCTTCTACTGCCACTCCCATCCCCTTACTGCCCCTCTCATCCCCTTACTGCCGCTCCTATCTCCTACTGCCACTCCCATCCCCTTATTGCCCCTCTCATCCCCTTACTGCCTCTCCCATCTCCTACTGCCACTCCCATCCCCTTACTGCCCCTCTCATCCCCTTACTGCCCCTCCCATCTCTTACTGCCACTCCCATCTCCTACTGCCACTGCCATCCCCTTACTGCGCTCCCACCTACTACTGCCACTCCCATCCCCTTACTGCCCCTCCCATCTCCTACTGCACCTCCCATCCCATTAATGCCTCTCCCATCATCTACTGCCCCTCCCATCTCCTTACTGCCCCTCCCATCAGCTACTGCCCCTCCCATTCCCTTACTGCTGCTCCCATCTCCTACTGCCCCACCCAACCCATTATTGCCCCTCCCATCATCTACTGCCCCTCCCATCCCCTTATTGTCCCTCCCATCATCTACTGCCCCTCCCATCCTCTTACAGCCGCTCCCATCTCCTATTGCCCCTCCCATCCCCTTATTGCTCCTCCCATCTCCTATTGCTCCTCCCATCCCATTACTGCCTCTCCTATCATCTACTGCCCCTCGAATCCCCTTACTGCCGCTCCCATCTGCTATTGTCCCTCCCATCACCTTACTGACGCGCCGATCTCCTACTGCCCCACCCATCCCCCTTCTGCCTCTCCAGTCCCCTTACTGCCGCACCCATCTCCGACTGCCCCTCCCATTTCCTACTGCCCCTACCATCCCCTTACTGCCCCTCCCATCAGCTACTGCCCCTCCCATCCCCTTATAGCCCCTCCCATCATCTACGGCCCCTCCCATCCCCTTACTGCCCCTCCCATCCCCTTATTGCCCCTCACATCATCTACTGCCACTCCCATCCCCTTACAGCCGCTCCCATCTCCTACTGCCCCTCCCATCCCCTTATTGCCCCTCCCATCTCCTACTGTCACTCCCACCTACTACGGCCGCTCCCAACCCCTTACTGCCCCTCCCATCATCGACTGCCCCTCCCATCCCCTTACTGCCCCTCCCATCCCCTTACTACCCCTCCCATCTCCTACTGCCCCTCCAATCCCCTTACTGCTCCTCCCATCCCATTACTGCCTCTCCCATCTCCGACTGCCCCTTCCATCCCCTTACTGCCCCTCCCATCAACTACTGCCCCTCCCATCCCCTTACTGACCCTCCCATCAGCTACTGCCACTCCCATCTCCTACTACCCCTCCCATCTCCTACTGCTCCTCCCATCCCATTACTGCCCCTCCCATCTCCTACTGCCCCTCCCATCTCCTACTGCTCCTCCCATCCCATTACTGCTTCTCCCATCTCCTACTGCCCCTCCCATCCCCTTACTGCCCTTCGCATCCCCTTATAGCCCCTCCCATCTCCTACTGCCCCCCCATCCCCATATTGCCCCTCCCATCTCCTACTGTCCCTACTTTCTCCTACTGCGCCCCATCCCCTTATTGCCCCTCCCATCCCCGTACTGCCCCTTCCATCCCCTTATTGCCTCTCCCATAATCTACTGCCCCTCCCATCCCATTACTGCCCCTCCCATCCCCTTACTGCCCCTCCTATCCCCTTACTGCTCCTCCCATCTCCTACTGCTCCTCCCATCTACTACTGCCCTCCCATCCCCTTACTGCCCCTCCCATCCCCTTACTGTCCCTCTAATCCCATTCCTGCACCTCCCATCTCCTACTGCCACTCCCATCACCTTACTGCCCCTCCCATCCCCTTACTGCCCCTCTCATCTCCTACTGCCACTCCCATCTCCTACTGCTCCTCCCATCCCATTACTGCCTCACCCATCATCTACTGCCCCTCCCATCAGCTACTGCCCCTCCCATCCCCTTACTGCCACTCCCATCTTCTACTGCCACTCCCATCCCCTTACTGCCCCTCTCATCCCCTTACTGCCGCTCCTATCTCCTACTGCCACTCCCATCCCCTTATTGCCCCTCTCATCCCCTTACTGCCTCTCCCATCTCCTACTGCCACTCCCATCCCCTTACTGCCCCTCTCATCCCCTTACTGCCCCTCCCATCTCTTACTGCCACTCCCATCTCCTACTGCCACTGCCATCCCCTTACTGCGCTCCCACCTACTACTGCCACTCCCATCCCCTTACTGCCCCTCCCATCTCCTACTGCACCTCCCATCCCATTAATGCCTCTCCCATCATCTACTGCCCCTCCCATCTCCTTACTGCCCCTCCCATCAGCTACTGCCCCTCCCATTCCCTTACTGCTGCTCCCATCTCCTACTGCCCCACCCAACCCATTATTGCCCCTCCCATCATCTACTGCCCCTCCCATCCCCTTATTGTCCCTCCCATCATCTACTGCCCCTCCCATCCTCTTACAGCCGCTCCCATCTCCTATTGCCCCTCCCATCCCCTTATTGCTCCTCCCATCTCCTATTGCTCCTCCCATCCCATTACTGCCTCTCCTATCATCTACTGCCCCTCGAATCCCCTTACTGCCGCTCCCATCTGCTATTGTCCCTCCCATCACCTTACTGACGCGCCGATCTCCTACTGCCCCACCCATCCCCCTTCTGCCTCTCCAGTCCCCTTACTGCCGCACCCATCTCCGACTGCCCCTCCCATTTCCTACTGCCCCTACCATCCCCTTACTGCCCCTCCCATCAGCTACTGCCCCTCCCATCCCCTTATAGCCCCTCCCATCATCTACGGCCCCTCCCATCCCCTTACTGCCCCTCCCATCCCCTTATTGCCCCTCACATCATCTACTGCCACTCCCATCCCCTTACAGCCGCTCCCATCTCCTACTGCCCCTCCCATCCCCTTATTGCCCCTCCCATCTCCTACTGTCACTCCCACCTACTACGGCCGCTCCCAACCCCTTACTGCCCCTCCCATCATCGACTGCCCCTCCCATCCCCTTACTGCCCCTCCCATCCCCTTACTACCCCTCCCATCTCCTACTGCCCCTCCAATCCCCTTACTGCTCCTCCCATCCCATTACTGCCTCTCCCATCTCCGACTGCCCCTTCCATCCCCTTACTGCCCCTCCCATCAACTACTGCCCCTCCCATCCCCTTACTGACCCTCCCATCAGCTACTGCCCCTCCCATCTCCTACTGTCCCTCCCATCCCCTTACTGCCCCTCCCATCGACTTATTGCTCATCCCATCTCCTACTGCCCCTCCCTTCTCCTACTGCCCCTCCCATCCCATTACTGCCCCTCCCATCCACTTACTGCCCCTCCCATCTCCTACTGCCCCTCCCATCTCCTTACTGCCCCTCCCATCTCCTACTGCCACTCCCATCTCGGACATTCCCTCCAATCCCCTTACTGCTCCTCCCATCCCATTACTGCCTCTCCCATCTCCGACTGCCCCTTCCATCCCCTTACTGCCCCTCCCATCAACTACTGCCCCTCCCATCCACTTACTGCCCCTCCCATCTCCTACTGCCCCTCCCATCTCCTACTGCCCCTCCCTTCTCCTACTGCCCCTCCCATCCCATTACTGCCCCTCCCATCCACTTACTGCCCCTCCCATCTCCTTACTGTCCCTCCCATCCCCTGACTGCCCCTCCCATCTCCTACTGCCGCTCCCATCCCCTTATTGCCCCTCCCATCGACTTACTGCTCCTCCCATCTCCTACTGCCCCTCCCATCTCCTACTGCCCCTCCCATCCCCTTACTGCCCCTCCCATCCCCTTATTGCCCCTCACATCATCTACTGCCCCTCCCATCCCCTTACAGCCGCTCCCATCTCCTACTGCCCCTCCCATCCCCTTATTGCCCCTCCCATCTCCTACTGTCACTCCCACCTACTACGGCCGCTCCCAACCCCTTACTGCCATTCCCATCATCGACTGCCCCTCCCATCCCCTTACTGCCCCTCCCATCCCCTTACTACCCCTCCCATCTCCTACTGCCCCTCCAATCCCCTTACTGCTCCTCCCATCCCATTACTGCCTCTCCCATCTCCGACTGCCCCTTCCATCCCCTTACTGCCCCTCCCATCAACTACTGCCCCTCCCATCCCCTTACTGACCCTCCCATCAGCTACTGCCCCTCCCATCTCCTACTGCCCCTCCCATCGACTTACTGCTCCTCCCATCTCCTACTGCCCCTCCCATCTGCTACTGCCCCTCCCATCTCCTACTGCCCCTCCCATCCCCTTACTGCCCCTCCCATCTCCTCCTGCTCCTCCCATCCCATTACTGACTCTCCCATCATCTACTGCCCCTCCCATCCCCTTAATGCCCCTCCCATCAGCTACTGCCCCTCCCATCCCCTTACTGCCGCTCCCATCTCCTACTGCCCCTCCCATCTCCTACTGCCCCTCCCATCCCCTTACTGCCCATCCCATCGATTTACTGCTCCTCCCATCTCCTACTGCCTCTCCCATCTCCTACTGCCCCTCCCATCTCCTACTGCTCCTCCCATCCCCTTATTGCCCGTCCCATCATCTACGGCCCCTCCCATCCCCTTACTGCCCCTCCCATCCCCTTTTTGCCCTCCCATCATCTACTGCCCGTCCCATCCCCTTACAACCGCTCCCATCTCCTACTGCCCCTCCCATCCCCTTATTGCGTCTCCCATCTCCTACTGTCCCTGCTATCACCGACTGCGCCCCATCCCCTTACTGCCCCTCCAAACCCCATACTGCCCCTTCCATCCCCTGATTGCCCATCCCATAATCTACTGCCCCTCCCATCACTGCCTTCCCATCCCCTTACTGCCCCTCCCATCTCCGACTGCTGTTCCCATCCCCTTACTGCCCTTTGCATCCCCTCATTGCCCCTCCCATCTCCTACTGCCCCCCCATCCCCTTATTGCCCCTCCCATCTCCTACTGTCCCTACTATCTCCGACTGCGCCCCATCCCCTTATTGCCCCTTCCATCCCCGTACTGCCCCTTCCATCCCCTTATTGCCTCTCCCATAATCTACTGCCCCTCCCATCCCATTGCTGCCCCTTCCATCCCCTTACTGCCCTTCCCATCTCCTACTGCCGCTCCCATCCCCTTACTGCCCCTCCCATAACCTTACTGCCGTGCCCATCTCCAACTGCCCCTCCATCCCCTTACTGCCCCTCTCATCCCCTTACTGCCGCTCCTATCTCCTACTGCCACTCCCATCCCCTTATTGCCCCTCTCATCCCCTTACTGCCTCTCCCATCTCCTACTGCCACTCCCATCTCCTTACTGCCCCTCTCATCCCCTTACTGCCCCTCCCATCTCTTACTGCCACTCCCATCTCCTACTGCCACTGCCATCCCCTTACTGCGCTCCCACCTACTACTGCCACTCCCATCATCTACTGCCCCTCCCATCTCCTTACTGCCCCTCCCATCAGCTACTGCCCCTCCCATTCCCTTACTGCTGCTCCCATCTCCTACTGCCCCACCCAACCCATTATTGCCCCTCCCATCATCTACTGCCCCTCCCATCCCCTTATTGTCCCTCCCATCATCTACTGCCCCTCCCATCCTCTTACAGCCGCTCCCATCTCCTATTGCCCCTCCCATCCCCTTATTGCTCCTCCCATCTCCTATTGCTCCTCCCATCCCATTACTGCCTCTCCTATCATCTACTGCCCCTCGAATCCCCTTACTGCCGCTCCCATCTGCTATTGTCCCTCCCATCACCTTACTGACGCGCCGATCTCCTACTGCCCCACCCATCCCCCTTCTGCCTCTCCAGTCCCCTTACTGCCGCACCCATCTCCGACTGCCCCTCCCATTTCCTACTGCCCCTACCATCCCCTTACTGCCCCTCCCATCAGCTACTGCCCCTCCCATCCCCTTATAGCCCCTCCCATCATCTACGGCCCCTCCCATCCCCTTACTGCCCCTCCCATCCCCTTATTGCCCCTCACATCATCTACTGCCACTCCCATCCCCTTACAGCTGCTCCCATCTCCTACTGCCCCTCCCATCCCCTTATTGCCCCTCCCATCTCCTACTGTCACTCCCACCTACTACGGCCGCTCCCAACCCCTTACTGCCCCTCCCATCATCGACTGCCCCTCCCATCCCCTTACTGCCCCTCCCATCCCCTTACTACCCCTCCCATCTCCTACTGCCCCTCCAATCCCCTTACTGCTCCTCCCATCCCATTACTGCCTCTCCCATCTCCGACTGCCCCTTCCATCCCCTTACTGCCCCTCCCATCAACTACTGCCCCTCCCATCCCCTTACTGACCCTCCCATCAGCTACTGCCCCTCCCATCTCCTACTGTCCCTCCCATCCCCTTACTGCCCCTCCCATCGACTTATTGCTCATCCCATCTCCTACTGCCCCTCCCTTCTCCTACTGCCCCTCCCATCCCATTACTGCCCCTCCCATCCACTTACTGCCCCTCCCATCTCCTACTGCCCCTCCCATCTCCTTACTGCCCCTCCCATCTCCTACTGCCACTCCCATCTCGGACATTCCCTCCAATCCCCTTACTGCTCCTCCCATCCCATTACTGCCTCTCCCATCTCCGACTGCCCCTTCCATCCCCTTACTGCCCCTCCCATCAACTACTGCCCCTCCCATCCACTTACTGCCCCTCCCATCTCCTACTGCCCCTCCCATCTCCTACTGCCCCTCCCTTCTCCTACTGCCCCTCCCATCCCATTACTGCCCCTCCCATCCACTTACTGCCCCTCCCATCTCCTTACTGTCCCTCCCATCCCCTGACTGCCCCTCCCATCTCCTACTGCCGCTCCCATCCCCTTATTGCCCCTCCCATCGACTTACTGCTCCTCCCATCTCCTACTGCCCCTCCCATCTCCTACTGCCCCTCCCATCCCCTTACTGCCCCTCCCATCCCCTTATTGCCCCTCACATCATCTACTGCCCCTCCCATCCCCTTACAGCCGCTCCCATCTCCTACTGCCCCTCCCATCCCCTTATTGCCCCTCCCATCTCCTACTGTCACTCCCACCTACTACGGCCGCTCCCAACCCCTTACTGCCATTCCCATCATCGACTGCCCCTCCCATCCCCTTACTGCCCCTCCCATCCCCTTACTACCCCTCCCATCTCCTACTGCCCCTCCAATCCCCTTACTGCTCCTCCCATCCCATTACTGCCTCTCCCATCTCCGACTGCCCCTTCCATCCCCTTACTGCCCCTCCCATCAACTACTGCCCCTCCCATCCCCTTACTGACCCTCCCATCAGCTACTGCCCCTCCCATCTCCTACTGCCCCTCCCATCGACTTACTGCTCCTCCCATCTCCTACTGCCCCTCCCATCTGCTACTGCCCCTCCCATCTCCTACTGCCCCTCCCATCCCCTTACTGCCCCTCCCATCTCCTCCTGCTCCTCCCATCCCATTACTGACTCTCCCATCATCTACTGCCCCTCCCATCCCCTTAATGCCCCTCCCATCAGCTACTGCCCCTCCCATCCCCTTACTGCCGCTCCCATCTCCTACTGCCCCTCCCATCTCCTACTGCCCCTCCCATCCCCTTACTGCCCATCCCATCGATTTACTGCTCCTCCCATCTCCTACTGCCTCTCCCATCTCCTACTGCCCCTCCCATCTCCTACTGCTCCTCCCATCCCCTTATTGCCCGTCCCATCATCTACGGCCCCTCCCATCCCCTTACTGCCCCTCCCATCCCCTTTTTGCCCTCCCATCATCTACTGCCCGTCCCATCCCCTTACAACCGCTCCCATCTCCTACTGCCCCTCCCATCCCCTTATTGCGTCTCCCATCTCCTACTGTCCCTGCTATCACCGACTGCGCCCCATCCCCTTACTGCCCCTCCAAACCCCATACTGCCCCTTCCATCCCCTGATTGCCCATCCCATAATCTACTGCCCCTCCCATCACTGCCTTCCCATCCCCTTACTGCCCCTCCCATCTCCGACTGCTGTTCCCATCCCCTTACTGCCCTTTGCATCCCCTCATTGCCCCTCCCATCTCCTACTGCCCCCCCATCCCCTTATTGCCCCTCCCATCTCCTACTGTCCCTACTATCTCCGACTGCGCCCCATCCCCTTATTGCCCCTTCCATCCCCGTACTGCCCCTTCCATCCCCTTATTGCCTCTCCCATAATCTACTGCCCCTCCCATCCCATTGCTGCCCCTTCCATCCCCTTACTGCCCTTCCCATCTCCTACTGCCGCTCCCATCCCCTTACTGCCCCTCCCATAACCTTACTGCCGTGCCCATCTCCAACTGCCCCTCCATCCCCTTACTGCCCCTCCCATCCCCTTACTTCCCCTTCCATCCCCTTATTACCCCTCCCATAATCTACTCCCCCTCCCATCCCATCCCCTTACTGCCACTACCTTCTCCTACTGCCGTTCCCATCCCCTTACTGCCCCTGCCATCTCCTACTGCCCCTCTAATCCCCTTTCTGCCGCTCCCATCCCCTTACTGCCCCTCCCATCTCCTACTGCTCCTCCCATCTCCTACTGCCCCTCCCATCGACTTACTGCCCCCTCCCATCCCCTTACTGCCCCTCCCATCCCCTTACTGCCCCTCCCATCTCCTACTGCCTCTCCCATCCCCTTACTGCTC
>NW_027252831.1:0-20616 GCF_044704955.1 Pristiophorus japonicus
CTCCCCCCTAACTCTCTCTCTCTCTCTCTCTCCTCACTCTCTCACTCTCTCTCTCTCACCTCACTCTCTCACTGTCTCTCTCTCTCTCTCTCTCCCCTCACACTCTCACTGTCTCTCTCTCCCCTCACTCTATCACTGTCTCTCTCTCCCCTCACTCTCTCACTTTCTCTCTCTCTCTCTCCCCTCACTCTCTCACTGTGTCTCTCTCACTCTCCTCACTCTCTCACTGTCTCTTTCTCCCCTCACTCTCTCACTGTCTCTCTCTACCCTCACTCTCTCTCTCTCTCGCCTCAATCTCTCACTGTTTCTCTCTCTTCCCTCACTCTCTCTCTCTCTCCTCACTCTCTCTCTCTCCCCTCTCTCTCTCTCTCTCTCTCGCTCCCCTAACACTCTCTCTCTCTCTCTCCTCACTCTCTCACTCTCTCTCTCTCTCCTCACTCTCTCACTCTCCCTTCACTCTCTCACTGTCCCTCTCTCTCCCCTCACTATCTCACTGTCTCTCTCTCGCTCTCTCTTTCTCTCTCTCTCTCTCACTGCCTCTCTCTCCCCTCATTCTCTCTCTCTCCCCTCACTCTCTCACTCTCTCTCTCTCTCTCACTGCCTCTCCCCTAACTCTCACTCTCTTACTCTCCCCTCACTCGCTCTCTCTCTCTCCTCACTCTCACTCTCTCTCTCTCCTCACTCTCACTCTCTCTCTCCCCTCACTCTATCTCTCTCTCTCTCACCCCTCGCTCTCTCACTGTCTCTCTCTCTCCCCTCACTCTCTCTTTTTCCCCTCACTCTCTCTCTCTCTCTCTCTCTCTCCTCTCACTCTCTCTCACTGCCTCTCTCTCCCCTCACTCTGTCACTCGCTCTGTCTCTCCCCTCACTATCTCTATCTCTCTCTCTCTCTCTCTTCTCACTGCCTCTCCCTCCCCTCATTCTCACTCTCTCTCTCCCCTCACTCTCTCTCTCTCCCCTCACTCTCTCACTGTCTCACTCTCCCCTCACTCTCTCACTGTCTCTCTCTTACCTCACTCTCTCACTGTCTCTCTCTCCCCTCACTCTCTCACTGTCTCTCTCTCTCTCTCCCCTCGCACTCTCACTGTCTCTCTCTCTCCCCTCACTCTCTCTCACCCCTCACTCTCTCACTGTCTCTCTCTCTCTCTCTCCCCCCTCACACTCTCACTGTCTCTCTCTCTCCCCACACTCTCTCTCTCCCCTCACTCTCTCTCTCTCCCCTCACTCTCTCACTGTCTCTCTCTTACCTCACTCTCTCACTGTCTCTCTCTCCCCTCACTCTATCACTGTCTCTCTCTCCCCTCACTCTCTCACTGTCTCTCTCTCTCTCTCTCCCCTCACTCTCCCCTCACCCTCCCTCTATCTCTCCTCACTCTCTCACTGTCTCTCTCTCCCCTCGCTCTCTGACTGTCCCTCTCTCTCTCTCCCTTGCTCTCTGACTGTCTCTCTCACTCTCTCTCTCTATCTGTCCCCTCACTATCTCACTGTCTCTCTCTCTCTCTCTCCCCTCACTCTCTCTCTCTCTTTCTCCCCTCATTCTCTCTCTCTCTCTTTCTCTCTCCCTCACTCTCTCTCTCTCACCTCACTCTCTCTCTCTCTCTCTTTCTCTCTCCTCACTCTCTCACTGTCTCTCTCTCTCCCCTCACTCTCTCTCTCTCCTCACTCTCTCATTATGTCTCGCTCTCCCCTCACTCTCACTCTATCTCTCCTCACTCTCTCACTGTCTCTCTCTCCACTCGCTCTCTGACTGTCTCTCTCTCCCCCTCACTCTGTCTCTCTCTCTCTCCCCTCACTCTCTCACTGTCTCTCTCTCCCCTCACTCTCTCTCTCTCCTCACTCTCTCATTATGTCTCGCTCTCCCCTCACTCTCACTCTATCTCTCCTCACTCTCTCACTGTCTCTCTCTCCCCTCGCACTCTGACTGTCTCTCTTTCCCCCTCACTCTGTCTCTCTCTCTCTCTCCCCTCACTCTCTCACTGTCTCTCTCTCCCCTCACTCTCTCACTGTTGTCCTCTCCCCTCACTCTCTAACTGTCTCTCTCTCTCTCCCCCTCACTCTCTCTCTGGCTCTCTCTCCCCTGCCACTCTCACTGTCTCTCTCTTTCCCCTCACTAACTCTCTCTGGCTCTCTCTCCCCTGGCACTCTCACTCTCTCTCTCTCCCCTTACTCTCTCTCACTGCCTCTCTTTCCACTCACTCTGTCACTCGCTCTCTCTCTCCCCTCACTCTCTCACTGTCTCACTCTCTTCCCTCACTCTCCCACTGTCTCTCTCTCCCATCAATCTCTCACTGTCTCTCTCCCCTCACTCTCTCACTGTCTCACTCTCTTCCCTCACTCTCCCACTGTCTCTCTCTCCCCTCACTCTCTCACTGTCTCTCTCCCCTCACTCTCTCACTGTCTCTCTCTCCCTCACTCTGTCGCTCTCTCTCTCTCCTTACTCTCTCACTCACTCTCTGCCCCACTCTCGCACTGTCTCTCTCCCCCCTCACTCTCTCTCTCTGGCTCCCTCTTCCCTGACACTGTCACTCTCTCTCTCTCCCCTCACTCTCTGTCACTGCCTCTCTCTCCCCTCACTCTGTCACTCGTTCTCTTTCTCCCGTCACTTTCTCTCTCTCTCTCTCGCCCCACTCTCTCTCTCTCTCGTCACTCTCTCACTGTCTCTTTCTCCCCTCTCTCTCTCTCACTCTCTCTCTCACTGCCTCTCTCCCCGTCATTCTCACTCTCTCTCTCTCCCCTCACTCTCTCTCTCTCTCCCCTCGCTCTCTCACTGTCCCTCTCTCTCCCGTCACTCTCTCACTTTCTCTCTCCCCTGCTCTCTCACTGTCTCTCTCTCTCCCGCCACTCTCTCACTTTTTCTCTCCCCTCACTCTCTCACTGTCTCTCTCTCTCCCCTCACTCTCTCTCTGCCTCTCTTCCCTCACTCTCTCACTCTCTTTCTCTCCCCTCACCATCTCACTGTCTCTCTCTCCCCTCGCTCTCTCTCTCTCTCTCCCCTCACTCTCACTGTCCATCTCTCTCATCTCTCTCTCTCTCTCCTCACTCTCTCTCTGCCTCTCTCCCCTCACTCTCTCACTTTCTCTCTCTCCCCTCACAATCTCACTGTCTGTCTCCCTCCCCTCCCTCTCTCACTGTCTCTCTCTCCCCTCACTCTCTCACTGTCTCTCTCTCTCTCTCTCTCCCCTTGCTCTCTCTCTTTCTCTCTTTCCCCCTCACTCTCACCCTCTCTCTCTCCTCACTCTCTCTGTCTCTCTCTCCCCTCGCTCTCTCACTGTCTCTCTCTCTCTCTCTCTCTCTCTCTCTCTCTCTCTCTCTCACTGTCTCTCTCTCTCTCTCCTCTCACTCTCTCACTGTTGCTCTCTCCCTCACTCTGTATCCCTCTCTCTCCCCTCACTCTCTCACTCACTCTCTCTCCCCCCACTCTCGCACTGTCTCTCTCCCCCCTCACTCTCTCTCTCTGGCTCTCTCTCCCCTGACACTCTCACTGTCTCTCTCTCCCCTCATTCTCGCTCTCTCTCTCTCTCCCTTCACTCTCTCTCCCCACACTCTCTCACTGTCTCATGCTCTCCCCTCCCTCTCTCACTGTCTCTCTCTCTCTCTCTCCCCTTGCTCTCTCTCTCTTTCTCTCTTTCCCCCTCACTCTCACCCTCTCTCTCTCTCCTCACTCTCTCACTGTCTTTCTCTCTCCCCTCGCTCTCTCACTGTCTCTCTCTCTCCCCTCACTCTCACTCTCTCTCTCCTCACTCTCTCACTGTCTCTCTCTCCCCTCACTCTCTCACTGTCTCTCTCTCTCCCCTCACTCTCTCTCTCTCTCTCCTCACTCTCTCACTGGCTCTCTCTCCCCTCACTCTCTCTCTCTCTCACCTCACTCTCTCACTGTCTCTCTCTCTCCCCTCACTATATCTCTCTCTCCCTCTCTCTCTCTCCCTCTCTCTCTCTCCCCCCTAACTCTCTCTCTCTCTCTCTCTCCTCACTCTCTCACTCTCTCTCTCTCACCTCACTCTCTCACTGTCTCTCTCTCTCTCTCTCTCCCCTCACACTCTCACTGTCTCTCTCTCCCCTCACTCTATCACTGTCTCTCTCTCCCCTCACTCTCTCACTTTCTCTCTCTCTCTCTCCCCTCACTCTCTCACTGTTGATCTCTCCCTCACTCTTTCTGTCTCCCTCTCTCTCCCCTCACTCTCTCACTCACTCTCTCTCCCCCCACTCTCGCACTGTCTCTCTCCCCCCTCACTCTCTCTCTCTCTGGCTCTCTCTCCCCTGACACTCTCACTGTCTCTCTCTCCCCTCATTCTCACTCTCTCTCTCTCTCCCTTCACTCTCTCTCCCCTCACTCTCTCACTGTCTCACTCTCTCCTCTCCCTCTTTCACTGTCTCTCTCTCCCCTCACTCTCTCACTGACTCTCTCTCTCTCTCCCCTTGCTCTCTCACTGTCTCTCTCTCTCCCCTCACTCTTACTCTCTCTCTCTCCTCACTCTCTCACTTTCTCTCTCTCCCCTCACTCTTTCACTGTCTCTCTCTCTCCCCTCACTCTCTCTCTCTCTCTCTCCTCTCACTCTCTCACTGCCTCTCTCTCCCCTCACTCTGTCACTTGCTCTCTCTCCCCTCACTCTCTATCTCTTTCCTCACTCTCTCACTGTCTCTCTCTCTCCCCTCACACACTCTCTCTCTCTCTCTCTCTCTCTCACTGCCTCTCTCTCCCCTCATTCTCACTCTCTCTCTCTCCCCTCACTCTCTCTTTCCTCACTCTCTCACTTCTCACTCTCTCCCCTCACTCTCTCACTGTCTCTCTCTTACCTCACTCTCTCACTGTCTCTCTCTCCCCTCACTCTATCACTGTCTCTCTCTCCCCTCACTCTCTCACTGTCTCTCTCTCTCTCTCTCCCCTCACTCTCCCCTCACCCTCCCTCTATCTCTCCTCACTCTCTCACTGTCTCTCTCTCCCCTCGCTCTCTGACTGTCTCTCTCTCTCTCTCCCTTGCTCTCTGACTGTCTCTCTCACTCTCTCTCTCTATCTGTCCCCTCACTATCTCACTGTCTCTCTCTCTCTCTCTCCCCTCACTCTCTCTCTCTCTTTCTCCCCTCATTCTCTCTCTCTCTCTTTCTCTCTCCCTCACTCTCTCTCTCTCACCTCACTCTCTCTCTCTCTCTCTCTTTCTCTCTCCTCACTCTCTCACTGTCTCTCTCTCTCCCCTCACTCTCTCTCTCTCCTCACTCTCTCATTATGTCTCGCTCTCCCCTCACTCTCACTCTATCTCTCCTCACTCTCTCACTGTCTCTCTCTCCACTCGCTCTCTGACTGTCTCTCTCTCCCCCTCACTCTGTCTCTCTCTCTCTCCCCTCACTCTCTCACTGTCTCTCTCTCCCCTCACTCTCTCTCTCTCCTCACTCTCTCATTATGTCTCGCTCTCCCCTCACTCTCACTCTATCTCTCCTCACTCTCTCACTGTCTCTCTCTCCCCTCGCACTCTGACTGTCTCTCTTTCCCCCTCACTCTGTCTCTCTCTCTCTCTCCCTCACTCTCTCACTGTCTCTCTCTCCCCTCACTCTCTCACTGTTGTCCTCTCCCCTCACTCTCTAACTGTCTCTCTCTCTCTCCCCCTCACTCTCTCTCTGGCTCTCTCTCCCCTGCCACTCTCACTGTCTCTCTCTTTCCCCTCACTAACTCTCTCTGGCTCTCTCTCCCCTGGCACTCTCACTCTCTCTCTCTCCCCTTACTCTCTCTCACTGCCTCTCTTTCCACTCACTCTGTCACTCGCTCTCTCTCTCCCCTCACTCTCTCACTGTCTCACTCTCTTCCCTCACTCTCCCACTGTCTCTCTCTCCCATCAATCTCTCACTGTCTCTCTCCCCTCACTCTCTCACTGTCTCACTCTCTTCCCTCACTCTCCCACTGTCTCTCTCTCCCCTCACTCTCTCACTGTCTCTCTCCCCTCACTCTCTCACTGTCTCTCTCTCCCTCACTCTGTCGCTCTCTCTCTCTCCTTACTCTCTCACTCACTCTCTGCCCCACTCTCGCACTGTCTCTCTCCCCCCTCACTCTCTCTCTCTGGCTCCCTCTTCCCTGACACTGTCACTCTCTCTCTCTCCCCTCACTCTCTGTCACTGCCTCTCTCTCCCCTCACTCTGTCACTCGTTCTCTTTCTCCCGTCACTTTCTCTCTCTCTCTCTCGCCCCACTCTCTCTCTCTCTCGTCACTCTCTCACTGTCTCTTTCTCCCCTCTCTCTCTCTCACTCTCTCTCTCACTGCCTCTCTCCCCGTCATTCTCACTCTCTCTCTCTCCCCTCACTCTCTCTCTCTCTCCCCTCGCTCTCTCACTGTCCCTCTCTCTCCCGTCACTCTCTCACTTTCTCTCTCCCCTGCTCTCTCACTGTCTCTCTCTCTCCCGCCACTCTCTCACTTTTTCTCTCCCCTCACTCTCTCACTGTCTCTCTCTCTCCCCTCACTCTCTCTCTGCCTCTCTTCCCTCACTCTCTCACTCTCTTTCTCTCCCCTCACCATCTCACTGTCTCTCTCTCCCCTCGCTCTCTCTCTCTCTCTCCCCTCACTCTCACTGTCCATCTCTCTCATCTCTCTCTCTCTCTCCTCACTCTCTCTCTGCCTCTCTCCCCTCACTCTCTCACTTTCTCTCTCTCCCCTCACAATCTCACTGTCTGTCTCCCTCCCCTCCCTCTCTCACTGTCTCTCTCTCCCCTCACTCTCTCACTGTCTCTCTCTCTCTCTCTCTCCCCTTGCTCTCTCTCTTTCTCTCTTTCCCCCTCACTCTCACCCTCTCTCTCTCCTCACTCTCTCTGTCTCTCTCTCCCCTCGCTCTCTCACTGTCTCTCTCTCTCTCTCTCTCTCTCTCTCTCTCTCTCTCTCTCTCTCTCTCACTGTCTCTCTCTCTCTCTCCTCTCACTCTCTCACTGTTGCTCTCTCCCTCACTCTGTATCCCTCTCTCTCCCTCACTCTCTCACTCACTCTCTCTCCCCCCACTCTCGCACCTGTCTCTCTCCCCCCTCACTCTCTCTCTCTGGCTCTCTCTCCCCTGACACTCTCACTGTCTCTCTCTCCCCTCATTCTCGCTCTCTCTCTCTCTCCCCTTCACTCTCTCTCCCCACACTCTCTCACTGTCTCATGCTCTCCCCTCCCTCTCTCACTGTCTCTCTCTCTCTCTCTCCCCTTGCTCTCTCTCTCTTTCTCTCTTTCCCCCTCACTCTCACCCTCTCTCTCTCCTCACTCTCTCACTGTCTTTCTCTCTCCCCTCGCTCTCTCACTGTCTCTCTCTCTCCCTCACTCTCACTCTCTCTCTCCTCACTCTCTCACTGTCTCTCTCTCCCCTCACTCTCTCACTGTCTCTCTCTCTCCCCTCACTCTCTCTCTCTCTCTCCTCACTCTCTCACTGGCTCTCTCTCCCCTCACTCTCTCTCTCTCTCACCTCACTCTCTCACTGTCTCTCTCTCTCCCCTCACTATATCTCTCTCTCCCTCTCTCTCTCTCCCCTCTCTCTCTCTCCCCCCTAACTCTCTCTCTCTCTCTCTCTCCTCACTCTCTCACTCTCTCTCTCTCACCTCACTCTCTCACTGTCTCTCTCTCTCTCTCTCTCCCCTCACACTCTCACTGTCTCTCTCTCCCCTCACTCTATCACTGTCTCTCTCTCCCCTCACTCTCTCACTTTCTCTCTCTCTCTCTCCCCTCACTCTCTCACTGTTGATCTCTCCCTCACTCTTTCTGTCTCCCTCTCTCTCCCCTCACTCTCTCACTCACTCTCTCTCCCCCCACTCTCGCACTGTCTCTCTCCCCCCTCACTCTCTCTCTCTCTGGCTCTCTCTCCCCTGACACTCTCACTGTCTCTCTCTCCCCTCATTCTCACTCTCTCTCTCTCTCCCTTCACTCTCTCTCCCCTCACTCTCTCACTGTCTCACTCTCTCCTCTCCCTCTTTCACTGTCTCTCTCTCCCCTCACTCTCTCACTGACTCTCTCTCTCTCTCCCCTTGCTCTCTCACTGTCTCTCTCTCTCCCCTCACTCTTACTCTCTCTCTCTCCTCACTCTCTCACTTTCTCTCTCTCCCCTCACTCTTTCACTGTCTCTCTCTCTCCCCTCACTCTCTCTCTCTCTCTCTCCTCTCACTCTCTCACTGCCTCTCTCTCCCCTCACTCTGTCACTTGCTCTCTCTCCCCTCACTCTCTATCTCTTTCCTCACTCTCTCACTGTCTCTCTCTCTCCCCTCACACACTCTCTCTCTCTCTCTCTCTCTCTCACTGCCTCTCTCTCCCCTCATTCTCACTCTCTCTCTCTCCCCTCACTCTCTCTTTCCTCACTCTCTCACTTCTCACTCTCTCCCCTCACGCTCTCACTGTCTCTCTCTCCCCTCACTCTCTCGCTGTCTCTCTCTCCCCTCACTCTATCACTGTCTCTCTCTCCCCTCACTCTCTCACTCTCTCTCTCTCTCTCTCCCCTCACTCTCTCACTGTCTCTCTCCTCTCGCTCTCTCACTGTCTCTCACTCTCCCCTCACTCTCACTCACTCTCTCTCTCTCCTCACTCCCTCACTGTCTCTCTCTCCCCTCACTCTCTCACTATCTCTCTCTCTCTCACCTCACTTTCTCTTTCTCTCTGTCCCCTCACTCTCTCACTGTCTCTCTCTCTCTCCCTCTCCCCTCACTCTCTCTCTCCTCACTCTCTCACTGGCTCTCTCTCCACTCACTCTCTCTCTCTCTCTCCTCACTCTCTCACTATCTCTCTCTCTCCCCTCACTTTCTCTCTCTCTCTCTCACCTCACTCTCTCACTGTCTCTCTCTCGCTCTCTCTCCCCTCGCACTCTCACTGTCTCTCTCTCTCCCCTCACTCTCTCTCTCTCCCCTCACTCTCTCACTGACTCTCTCTCTCTCTCTCTCTCCCCTCACACTCTCACTGTCTCTCTCTTACCTCACTCTCTCACTGTCTCTCTCTCCCCTACTATCACTGTCTCTCTCCCCTCACTCTCTCACTGTCTCTCTGTCTCTCTCCCCTCACTCTCCCCTCACCCTCCCTCTATCTCTCCTCACTCTCTCACTGTCTCTCTCTCCCCTCGCTCTCTGACTGTCTCTCTCTCTCTCCCTTGCTCTCTGACTGTCTCTCTCACTCTCTCTCTCTCTCTGTCCCCTCACTATCTCACTGTCTCTCTCTCTCTCTCTCTCTCCCCTCACTCTCTCTCTCTCTCTTTCTCCCCTCATTCTCTTTCTCTCTCTCTCTTTCTCTCTCCCCTCACTCTCTCTCTCTCTCTCTCTCCCTCACTCTCTCTCTCTCAGCTCACTCTCTCTCTCTCTCTCTCTTTTCTCTCTCCTCACTCTCTCACTGTCTCTCTCTCTCCCCTCACTCTCTCTCTCTCATCACTCTCTCATTATGTCTCCCTCTCCCCTCACTCTCTAACTGTCTCTCTCTCTCCCCTCACTCTCTCTCTGGCTCTCTCTCCCCTGACACTCTCACTCTCTCTCTCTCCCCTCACTCTCTCTCACTGCCTCTCTTTCCACTCACTCTGTCACTCGCTCTCTCTCTCCCCTCACGCTCTCTCTCTCCCCTCACTCTCTCACTGTCTCATTCTCTCCCCTCACTCTCTCACTGTCTCTCTCTCCCATCAATCTCTCACTGTCTCTCTCCCCTCAATCTCTCACTGTCTCTCTCTCTCCCCTCAATCTCTCACTGTCTCTCTCTCCCCTCACTCTCTCACTGTCTCTCTCTCCCCTCACTCTTTCACTGTCTCTCTCTCCCTCACTCTGTCGCTCTCTCTCTCTCCTTACTCTCTCACTCACTCTCTGCCCCACTCTCGCACTGTCTCTCTCCCCCCTCACTCTCTCTCTCTGGCTCTCTCTTCCCTGACACTGTCACTCTCTCTCTCTCCCCTCACTCTCTCTCAATGTCTCTCTCTCCCCTCACTCTGTCACTCGCTCTCTTTCTCCCGTCACTCTCTCTCTCTCTCTCTCGCCCCACTCTCTCTCTCTCCCCTCACTCTCTCACTCACTCTCTCTCCCCTCACTCTCTCTCTCTATCTCTGTCTCTCTCTCTCTCACTGTCTCTCTCTCTCTCTCTCCTCTTACTCTCTCACTGTTGCTCTCTCCCTCACTCTGTCTGTCTCCCTCTCTCTCCCCTCACTCTCTCACTCACTCTCTCTCCCCCCACTCTCGCACTGTCACTCTCCCCCCTCACTCTCTCTCTCTGGCTCTCTCTCCCCTCACTCTCTCACTGTCTCACTCTCTCCCCTCCCTCTCTCACTGTCTCTCTCTCCCCTCACTCTCTCACTGTCTCTCTCTCTCTCCTTGCTCTCTCACTGTCTCTCTCTCTCCCCTCACTCTCACTCTCTCTCTCTCTCCTCACTCTCTCACTGTCTCTCTCTCCCCTCGCTCTCTCACTGTCTCTCTCTCTCCCCTCACTCTCACTCTCTCTCTCCTCACTCTCTCACTGTCTCTCTCTCCCCTCACTCTCTCACTGTCTCTCTCTTTCCCCTCTCTCTCTCTCTCTCTCTCTCCTCTCACTCTCTCACTGCCTCTCTCTCCCCTCACTCTGTTACTTGCTCTCTCTCTCCCCTCACACACTCTCTCTCTCTCTCTCTCACTGCCTCTCTCTCCCCTCATTCTCAATCTCTCTCTCTCCCCTCACTCTCTCTCTCTTCCCTCACTCTCTCACTGTCTCTCTCTCCCCTCACTCTCTCGCTGTCTCTATCTCCCCTCACTCTATCACTGTCTCTCTCTCCCTTCACTCACTCACTGTCTCTCTCTCTCTCTCTCCCCTCACTCTCTCACTGTCTCTCTCCTCTCGCTCTCTCACTGTCTCTCTCTCTCTCCTCACTCTCTCTCACTCTCTCTCTCTCCTCACTCTCTCATTGTCTCTCTCTCCCCTCACTCTCTCACTGTCTCTCTCTCTCCCCTCACTTTCTCTTCCTCTCTGTCCCCTCACTCTCTCACTGTCTCTCTCTCTCTCCCTCTTCCCTCACTCTCTCTCTCTCTCTCCTCACTCTCTCACTGGCTCTCTCTCCCCTCACTCTCTCTTTCTCTCTCCTCACTCTCTCACTGTCTCTCTCTCTCCCCTCGCTATCTCTCTCTCTCCCTCTCTCTCTCTCCCCTCTCTCTCTCTCTCCCCTAACTCTCTCTCTCTCTCTCTCCTCAGTCTCTCACTCTCTCTCTCACCTCACTCTCTCACTCTCCCTTCACTCTCTCACTGTCCCTTTCTCTCCCCTCACTATCTCACTGTCTCTCTCTCGCTCTCTCTTTCTCTCTCTCTCTCTCACTGCCTCTCTCTCCCCTCATTCTCTCTCTCTCCCCTCACACTCTCACTCTCTCTCTCTCTCTCTCTCTCACTGCCTCTCTCTCCCCTAACTCTCACTCTCTTACTCTCCCCTCACTCTCTCTCTCTCTCCTCACTCTCACTCTCTCTCTCTCACCTCATTCTCACTCTGTCGCTCCCCTCACTCTATCTCTCTCTCTCTCTCCCCTCACTCTCTCACTGTCTCTCTCTCCCCTCACTCTCTCACTGTCTCCCTCTCCCCTCACTCTCTCACTGTTTCTCTCTCTCCCCTCACTTTCTCTTTCTCTCTGTCCCCTCACTCTCTCACTGTCTCTCTCTCTCTCCCTCTCCCCTCACTCTCTCTCTCTCTCTCCTCACTCTCTCACTGGCTCTCTCTCCCCTCACTCTCTCTCTCTCCTCACTCTCTCACTGTCTCTCTCTCTCCCCTCACTATATATATATATCTCTCTCTCTCTCCCCTCTCTCTCTCCCCTAACTCTCTCTCTCTCTCTCCTCACTCTCTCACTGTCTCTCTCTCTCTCTCTCTCTCCTCGCACTCTCACTGTCTCTCTCTCTCCCCTCACTCTCTCTCTCTCCCTCACTCTCTCACTGTCTCTCTCTCTCTCTCTCCCCTCACACTCTCACTGTCTCTCTCTCTCCCCTCACTCTCTCTCTCTCCCCTCACTCTCTCTCTCTCACCCCTCACTCTCTCACTGTCTCTCTCTTACCTCACTCTCTCACTGTCTCTCTCTCCCCTCACTCTATCACTGTCTCTCTGTCCCCTCACTCTCTCACTATCTCTCTCTCTCTCTCCCCTCACTCTCCCCTCACCCTCCCTCTATCTCTCCTCACTCTCTCACTCTCTCTCTCTCCCCTCGCTCTCTGACTGTCGCTCTCTCTCTCTCTCCCTCGCTCTCTGACTGTCTCTCTCACTCTCTCTCTCTCTCTGTCCCCTCACTATCTCACTGTCTTTCTCTCTCTCTCTCTCCCCTCACTCTCTCTCTCTCTCTCTTTCTCCCCTCATTCTCTCTCTCTCTCTTTCTCTCTCCCCTCACTCTCTCTCTCTCTCTCTCCCCTCACTCTCTCTCTCTCACCTCACTCTCTCTCTCTCTCTCTTTCTCTCTCCTCACTCTCTCATTGTCTCTCTCTCTCCCCTCACTCTCTCTCTCTCCTCACTCTCTCATTATGTCTCGCTCTCCCCTCACTCTCACACTATCTCTCCTCACTGTCTCACTGTCTCTCTCTTCACTCGCTCTATGACTGTCTCTCTCTCCCCCTCACTCTGTCTCTCTCTCTCTCTCCCCTCACTCTCTCACTGTCTCTCTCTCCCCTCACTCTCTCACTGTCTCCCTCTCCCCTCACTCTCTAACTGTCTCTCTCTCTCCCTCACTCTCTCACTGTCTCCTTCTCCCCTCACTCTCACTGTCTCTCTCTCTCCCCCCTCACTCTGTCTCTCTGGCTCTCTCTCCCCTGACACTCTCACTGTCTCTCTCTTTCCCCTCACTAACTCTCTCTGGCTCTCTCTCCCCTGACACTCTCACTCTCTCTCTCTCCCCTCACTCTCTCTCACTGCCTCTCTTTCCACTCACTCTGTCACTCGCTCTCTCTCTCCCCTCACGCTCTCTCTCTCCCCTCACTCTCTCACTGTCTCACTCTCTCCCCTCACTCTCTCACTGTCTCACTCTCTCCCCTCACTCTCTCACTGTCTCTCTCTCTCCCCTCACTATATATATCTCTCTCTCTCTCTCTCCCCTCTCTCTCTCCCCTAACTCTCTCTCTCTCTCTCCTCACTCTCTCACTGTCTCTCTCTCTCTCTCTCTCTCTCCTCGCACTCTCACTGTCTCTCTCTCTCCCCTCACTCTCTCTCTCTCCCCTCACTCTCTCACTGTCTCTCTCTCTCTCTCTCCCCTCACACTCTCACTGTCTCTCTCTCTCCCCTCACTCTCTCTCTCTCCCCTCACTCTCTCTCTCTCACCCCTCACTCTCTCACTGTCTCTCTCTTACCTCACTCTCTCACTGTCTCTCTCTCCCCTCACTCTATCACTGTCTCTCTGTCCCCTCACTCTCTCACTATCTCTCTCTCTCTCTCCCCTCACTCTCCCCTCACCCTCCCTCTATCTCTCCTCACTCTCTCACTCTCTCTCTCTCCCCTCGCTCTCTGACTGTCGCTCTCTCTCTCTCTCCCTCGCTCTCTGACTGTCTCTCTCACTCTCTCTCTCTCTCTGTCCCCTCACTATCTCACTGTCTTTCTCTCTCTCTCTCTCCCCTCACTCTCTCTCTCTCTCTCTTTCTCCCCTCATTCTCTCTCTCTCTCTTTCTCTCTCCCCTCACTCTCTCTCTCTCTCTCTCCCCTCACTCTCTCTCTCTCACCTCACTCTCTCTCTCTCTCTTTCTCTCTCCTCACTCTCTCATTGTCTCTCTCTCTCCCTCACTCTCTCTCTCTCCTCACTCTCTCATTATGTCTCGCTCTCCCCTCACTCTCACACTATCTCTCCTCACTGTCTCACTGTCTCTCTCTTCACTCGCTCTATGACTGTCTCTCTCTCCCCCTCACTCTGTCTCTCTCTCTCTCTCCCCTCACTCTCTCACTGTCTCTCTCTCCCCTCACTCTCTCACTGTCTCCCTCTCCCCTCACTCTCTAACTGTCTCTCTCTCTCCCCTCACTCTCTCACTGTCTCCTTCTCCCCTCACTCTCACTGTCTCTCTCTCTCCCCCCTCACTCTGTCTCTCTGGCTCTCTCTCCCCTGACACTCTCACTGTCTCTCTCTTTCCCCTCACTAACTCTCTCTGGCTCTCTCTCCCCTGACACTCTCACTCTCTCTCTCTCCCCTCACTCTCTCTCACTGCCTCTCTTTCCACTCACTCTGTCACTCGCTCTCTCTCTCCCCTCACGCTCTCTCTCTCCCCTCACTCTCTCACTGTCTCACTCTCTCCCCTCACTCTCTCACTGTCTCTCTCTCCCATCAATCTCTCACTGTCTCTCTCTCCCCTCACTCTCTCACTGTCTCTCTCTCCCCTCACTCTCTCACTGTCTCTCTCTCCCCTCACTCTCTCACTGTCTCTCTCTCCCTCACTTTGTCGCTCTCTCTCTCTCCTTACTCTCTCACTCACTCTCTGCCCCACTCTCGCACTGTCTCTCTCCCCCCTCACTCTCTCTCTCTGGCTCTCTCTTCCCTGACACTGTCACTCTCTCTCTCTCCCCTCACTCTCTGTCACTGCCTCTCTCCCCTCACTCTGTCACACTCGCTCTCTTTCTCCCGTCACTCTCTCTCTCTCTCTCTCTCGCCCCACTCTCTCTCTCTCGTCACTCTCTCACTGTCTCTTTCTCCCCTCTCTCTCTCTCACTCTCTCTCTCACTGCCTCTCTCTCCCCACATTCTCACTCTCTCTCTCTCCCCTCACTCTCTCTCTCCCTCCCCTCGCTCTCTCACTGTCTCTCTCTCTCCCGTCACTCTCTCACTTTCTCTCTCCCCTGCTCTCTCACTGTGTCTCTCTCTCCCGTCACTCTCTCACTTTTTCTCAACCCTCAGTCTCTCACTGTCTCTCTCTCTCCCCTCACTCTCTCTCTGCCTCTCTCCCCTCACTCTCTCACTCTCTTTCTCTCCCCTCACTATCTCACTGTCTCTCTCTCTCCCCTCGCTCTCTCTCTCTCTCCCCTCACTCTCACTGTCCATCTCTCCCATCTCTCTCTCTCTCTCTCTCTCCCCTCACTCTCTCTCTGCCTCTCTCCCCTCACTCTCTCACTTTTTCTCTCTCCCCTCACAATCTCACTGTCTGTCTCTCTCCCCTCGCTCTCTCTCTCTCTCTCCCCTCACTCTCTGACTGTCTCTCTCTCTCTCCCCTCACACTCTCTCTCTCTCCGCTCGCTCTCTCACTGTCTCTCTCTCTCCCCTCACTCCCTCTTTCTCCGCTCACTCTCTCTCTCTCTCTCTCCCCTCACTCTCTCTGTCTCTCTCCCCTCAATCTGTCTGTCTCTCTCTCTCTCCCCTCACTCTCTCACTCACTCTCTCTCCCCTCACTCTCTCACTCTCTCTCTCTACCCTCACTCTATCTCTCTCTCTCTCTACGCTCACTCTCTCACTGTCTGCCTCTCCCCTCACTCTCTAACTGTCTCTCTCTCTCCCCTCACTCTCTCACTGTCTCCTTCTCCCCTCACTCTCACTGTCTCTCTCTCTCCCCCCTCACTCTGTCTCTCTGGCTCTCTCTCCCCTGACATTCTCACTGTCTCTCTCTTTCCCCTCACTAACTCTCTCTGGCTCTCTCTCCCCTCACTCTCACTCTCTCTCTCTCCCCTCACTCTCTCTCACTGCCTCTCTTTCCACTCACTCTGTCACTCGCTCTCTCTCTCCCCTCACTCTCTCTCTCTCCCCTCACTCTCTCACTGTCTCACTCTCTCCCCTCACTCTCTCACTGTCTCTCTCTCTCCCCTCACTCTCTCACTGTCTCTCTCTCCCCTCACTCTCTCACTGTCTCTCTCTCCCTCACTCTGTCGCTCTCTCTCTCTCCTTACTCTCTCACTCACTCTCTGCCCCACTCTCGCACTGTCTCTCTCCCCCCTCACTCTCTCTCTCTGGCTCTCTCTTCCCTGACACTGTCACTCTCTCTCTCTCCCCTCACTCTCTGTCACTGCCTCTCTCTCCCCTCACTCTGTCACTCGCTCTCTTTTTCCCCGTCACTCTCTCTCTCTCTCTCTCTCGCCCCACTCTCTCTCTCTCTCGTCACTCTCTCACTGTCTCTTTCTCCCCTCTCTCTCTCTCACTCTCTCTCTCACTGCCTCTCTCTCCCCGCATTCTCACTCTCTCTCTCTCCCCTCACTCTCTCTCTCCCTCCCCTCGCTCTCTCACTGTCTCTCTCTCTCCCGTCACTCTCTCACTTTCTCTCTCCCGTGCTCTCTCACTGTCTCTCTCTCTCCCGTCACTCTCTCACTTTTTCTCTCCCCTCACTCTCTCACTCTCTTTCTCTCCCCTCACTATCTCACTGTCTCTCTCTCTCCCCTCGCTCTCTCTCTCTCTCCCCTCACTCTCACTGTCCATCTCTCCCATCTCTCTCTCTCTCTCTCTCTCTCCCCTCACTCTCTCTTTGCCTCTCTCCCCTCACTCTCTCACTTTTTCTCTCTCCCCTCACAATCTCACTGTCTGTCTCTCTCCCCTCGCTCTCTCTCTCTCTCCCCTCACTCTCTGACTGTCTCTCTCTCTCTCCCCTCACACTCTCTCTCTCTCCGCTCGCTCTCTCACTGTCTCTCTCTCTCCCCTCACTCTCTCTTTCTCCGCTCACTCTCTCTCTCTCTCTCTCTCTCCCCTCACTCTCTCTCTGCCTCTCTCCCCTCACTCTCTCACTTTCTCTCTCTCCCCTCACAATCTCACTGTCTGTCTCCCTCCCCTCTCTCTCTCACTGTCTCTCTCTCCCCTCACTCTCTCACTGTCTCTCTCTCTCTCTCTCCCCTTGCTCTCTCTCTTTCTCTCTTTCCCCCTCACTCTCACCCTCTCTCTCTCCTCACTCTCACTGTCTCTCTCTCCCCTCGCTCTCTCACTGTCTCTCTCTCTCTCTCTCTCTCTCTCTCTCTCTCTCTCACTGTCTCTCTCTCTCTCTCCTCTCACTCTCTCACTGTTGCTCTCTCCCTCACTCTGTCTCCCTCTCTCTCCCCTCACTCTCTCACTCACTCTCTCTCCCCCCACTCTCGCACTGTCTCTCTCCCCCCTCACTCTCTCTCTCTGGCTCTCTCTCCCCTGACACTCTCACTGTCTCTCTCTCCCCTCATTCTCGCTCTCTCTCTCTCTCCCTTCACTCTCTCTCCCCACACTCTCTCACTGTCTCACGCTCTCCCCTCCCTCTCTCACTGTCTCTCTCTCCCCTCACTCTCTCACTGTCTCTCTCTCTCTCTCTCCCCTTGCTCTCTCTCTTTCTCTCTTTCCCCCTCACTCTCACCCTCTCTCTCTCCTCACTCTCTCACTGTCTCTCTCTCTCCCCTCGCTCTCTCACTGTCTCTCTCTCTCCCCTCACTCTCACTCTCTCTCTCCTCACTCTCTCACTGTCTCTCTCTCCCCTCACTCTCTCACTGTCTCTCTCTCTCCCCTCACTCTCTCTCTCTCTCTCCTCACTCTCTCACTGGCTCTCTCTCCCCTCACTCTCTCTCTCTCTCACCTCACTCTCTCACTGTCTCTCTCTCTCCCCTCACTATATCTCTCTCTCCCTCTCTCTCTCTCCCCTCTCTCTCTCTCCCCCCTAACTCTCTCTCTCTCTCTCTCTCCTCACTCTCTCACTCTCTCTCTCTCACCTCACTCTCTCACTGTCTCTCTCTCTCTCTCTCTCTCCCCTCACACTCTCACTGTCTCTCTCTCCCCTCACTCTATCACTGTCTCTCTCTCCCCTCACTCTCTCACTTTCTCTCTCTCTCTCTCCCCTCACTCTCTCACTGTTGATCTCTCCCTCACTCTTTCTGTCTCCCTCTCTCTCCCCTCACTCTCTCACTCACTCTCTCTCCCCCCACTCTCGCACTGTCTCTCTCCCCCCTCACTCTCTCTCTCTCTGGCTCTCTCTCCCCTGACACTCTCACTGTCTCTCTCTCCCCTCATTCTCACTCTCTCTCTCTCTCCCTTCACTCTCTCTCCCCTCACTCTCTCACTGTCTCACTCTCTCCTCTCCCTCTTTCACTGTCTCTCTCTCCCCTCACTCTCTCACTGACTCTCTCTCTCTCTCCCCTTGCTCTCTCACTGTCTCTCTCTCTCCCCTCACTCTTACTCTCTCTCTCTCCTCACTCTCTCACTTTCTCTCTCTCCCCTCACTCTTTCACTGTCTCTCTCTCCCCTCACTCTCTCTCTCTCTCTCTCCTCTCACTCTCTCACTGCCTCTCTCTCCCCTCACTCTGTCACTTGCTCTCTCTCCCCTCACTCTCTATCTCTTTCCTCACTCTCTCACTGTCTCTCTCTCTCCCCTCACACACTCTCTCTCTCTCTCTCTCTCTCTCACTGCCTCTCTCTCCCCTCATTCTCACTCTCTCTCTCTCCCCTCACTCTCTCTCTCTTTCCTCACTCTCTCACTTCTCACTCTCTCCCCTCACGCTCTCACTGTCTCTCTTTCCCCTCACTCTCTCGCTGTCTCTCTCTCCCCTCACTCTATCACTGTCTCTCTCTCCCCTCACTCTCTCACTCTCTCTCTCTCTCTCTCCCCTCACTCTCTCACTGTCTCTCTCCTCTCGCTCTCTCACTGTCTCTCACTCTCCCCTCACTCTCACTCTATCTCTCCTCACTCTCTCACTGTCTCTCTCTCCCCTCGCTCTCTGACTGTCTCTCTCTCTCCCCTCACTCTCTCTCACTCTCTCTCTCTCCTCATTCCCTCACTGTCTCTCTCTCCCCTCACTCTCTCACTATCTCTCTCTCTCCCCTCACTTTCTCTTTCTCTCTGTCCCCTCACTCTCTCACTGTCTCTCTCTCTCCCCTCACTCCCTCTTTCTCCGCTCACTCTCTCTCTCTCTCTCTCTCCCCTCACTCTCTCTGTCTCTCTCCCCTCAATCTGTCTGTCTCTCTCTCTCTCCCCTCACTCTCTCACTCACTCTCTCTCCCCTCACTCTCTCACTCTCTCTCTCTACCCTCACTCTATCTCTCTCTCTCTCTACGCTCACTCTCTCACTGTCTGCCTCTCCCCTCACTCTCTAACTGTCTCTCTCTCTCCCCTCACTCTCTCACTGTCTCCTTCTCCCCTCACTCTCACTGTCTCTCTCTCTCCCCCCTCACTCTGTCTCTCTGGCTCTCTCTCCCCTGACATTCTCACTGTCTCTCTCTTTCCCCTCACTAACTCTCTCTGGCTCTCTCTCCCCTCACTCTCACTCTCTCTCTCTCCCCTCACTCTCTCTCACTGCCTCTCTTTCCACTCACTCTGTCACTCGCTCTCTCTCTCCCTCACTCTCTCTCTCTCCCCTCACTCTCTCACTGTCTCACTCTCTCCCCTCACTCTCTCACTGTCTCTCTCTCTCCCCTCACTCTCTCACTGTCTCTCTCTCCCCTCACTCTCTCACTGTCTCTCTCTCCCTCACTCTGTCGCTCTCTCTCTCTCCTTACTCTCTCACTCACTCTCTGCCCCACTCTCGCACTGTCTCTCTCCCCCCTCACTCTCTCTCTCTGGCTCTCTCTTCCCTGACACTGTCACTCTCTCTCTCTCCCCTCACTCTCTGTCACTGCCTCTCTCTCCCCTCACTCTGTCACTCGCTCTCTTTTTCCCCGTCACTCTCTCTCTCTCTCTCTCTCGCCCCACTCTCTCTCTCTCTCGTCACTCTCTCACTGTCTCTTTCTCCCCTCTCTCTCTCTCACTCTCTCTCTCACTGCCTCTCTCTCCCCGCATTCTCACTCTCTCTCTCTCCCCTCACTCTCTCTCTCCCTCCCCTCGCTCTCTCACTGTCTCTCTCTCTCCCGTCACTCTCTCACTTTCTCTCTCCCCTGCTCTCTCACTGTCTCTCTCTCTCCCGTCACTCTCTCACTTTTTCTCTCCCCTCACTCTCTCACTCTCTTTCTCTCCCCTCACTATCTCACTGTCTCTCTCTCTCCCCTCGCTCTCTCTCTCTCTCCCCTCACTCTCACTGTCCATCTCTCCCATCTCTCTCTCTCTCTCTCTCTCTCCCCTCACTCTCTCTTTGCCTCTCTCCCCTCACTCTCTCACTTTTTCTCTCTCCCCTCACAATCTCACTGTCTGTCTCTCTCCCCTCGCTCTCTCTCTCTCTCCCCTCACTCTCTGACTGTCTCTCTCTCTCTCCCCTCACACTCTCTCTCTCTCCGCTCGCTCTCTCACTGTCTCTCTCTCTCCCCTCACTCTCTCTTTCTCCGCTCACTCTCTCTCTCTCTCTCTCTCTCCCCTCACTCTCTCTCTGCCTCTCTCCCCTCACTCTCTCACTTTCTCTCTCTCCCCTCACAATCTCACTGTCTGTCTCCCTCCCCTCCCTCTCTCACTGTCTCTCTCTCCCCTAACTCTCTCACTGTCTCTCTCTCTCTCTCTCCCCTTGCTCTCTCTCTTTCTCTCTTTCCCCCTCACTCTCACCCTCTCTCTCTCCTCACTCTCACTGTCTCTCTCTCCCCTCGCTCTCTCACTGTCTCTCTCTCTCTCTCTCTCTCTCTCTCTCTCTCTCTCACTGTCTCTCTCTCTCTCTCCTCTCACTCTCTCACTGTTGCTCTCTCCCTCACTCTGTCTCCCTCTCTCTCCCCTCACTCTCTCACTCACTCTCTCTCCCCCCACTCTCGCACTGTCTCTCTCCCCCCTCACTCTCTCTCTCTGGCTCTCTCTCCCCTGACACTCTCACTGTCTCTCTCTCCCCTCATTCTCGCTCTCTCTCTCTCTCCCTTCACTCTCTCTCCCCACACTCTCTCACTGTCTCACGCTCTCCCCTCCCTCTCTCAC
>NW_027252832.1:0-20612 GCF_044704955.1 Pristiophorus japonicus
GGAAAGGGCAATAAATACTGACCTGGAGAGCACAATAAATACTGAACTGGAGAGTACAATAAATACTGATCTGGAGAGAAAATGAAATACTGACCTGGAGAGTACAATAAATACTGACCTGGAGAGTACAATAAAAACTGCTTTGGAGAGAACAATAAATACTGACCTGGAGAGTACAATAAATAATGACTTGGAGAGTACAATAAATACTGACCTGAAGAGTACAATAAATATTGACCTGGCGAGTACAGTAAATACTGACCTGGAGAGTAAAATAAATACTGACCTGGAGAATACAAGAAATACTGATCATGAGAAGGCAATAAATACTGACCTGGAGAGTACAATAAATACTGATCTGGAGAGTACTATAAATACTCACCTGGAGAGAACAATAAATACTGACCTGGAGAGCGTAATAAATACTGACCTGGAGAGTGCAAAAAATACTGACCTGGAGAGTACTATAAATACTGACCTGGAGAGTCCAATAAGTACTGACCTGGAGAGTACAATAAATACTGACCTGGAGAGTACAATAAATACTGACCTGGAGAGTACAATACATACTGACCTGGACAGTACAATAAAAACTGATCTGGAGTGGGCAATAAATACTGGCCTAGAGTGTACAATAAATACTGACCTGGAGAGCACAATAAATACTGACCTGGAAGTAAAATAAATACTGACCTGGAGATTAAAATAAACACTGACCTGGAGATTACAATAAATACTGACCTGGAGATGGCAATACATACTGACCTCGAGAGCACAATAAATACTGAACTGGAGAGTACAATAAATACTGATCTGGAGAGAACAATAAATACTGACCTGGAGAGTACAATGAATACTGACCTGGAGAGTACAATAAATACTGACCTGAAGAGTACAATTAATAATGACTTGGAGAGTACAATAAATACTGACCTCGAGAGTACAATAAATATTGACCTGGGGAGTACAGTAAATACTGACCTGGAGAGTAAAATAAATACTGACCTGGAGAATACAATAAAATACTGACCATGAGAAGGCAATAAATACTGACCTGTAGAGTAGAATAAATAATGACCTGGTGAATACAATAAATACTGACATGCAGAGAACAATAAATACTGATTTGGAGAGTACAATAAATACTGACCTGGAGAGTACAATAAATACTAACCTGGAGAGTACAATAAACTCTGACCTGGAGAGAACAACAAATACTGACCTGGAGAGTTCCATAAAAATTGATCTGGAGATGGTAATAAATACTCATCTGGAGAGTACAATAAATACTGACCTGGAGAGTCCAATAAGTACTGACCTGGAGAGTACAATAAATACTGACCTGGAGAGTACAATAAATACTGACCTGGAGAGTACAATAAATACTGATCTGGAGTGGGCAATAAATACTGACCTAGAGAGTACAATAAATACTGACCTGGAGAGCACAATAAATACTGACCTGGAAGTAAAATTAATACTGACCTGGAGATTACAATAAATATTGACCTGGCGAGTACAGTAAATACTGACCTGGAGAGTAAAATAAATACTGACCTGGAGAATACAAGAAATACTGATCATGAGAAGGCAATAAATACTGACCTGGAGAGCACAATAAATACTGAACTGGAGAGTACAATAAATACTGATCTGGAGAGAAAATTAAATACTGACCTGGAGAGTACAATAAATACTGACCTGGAGAGTACAATAAAAACTGCTTTGGAGAGAACAATAAATACTGACCTGGAGAGTACAATAAATAATGACTTGGAGAGTACAATAAATACTGACCTGGAGAGTACAATAAATATTGACCTGGCGAGTACAGTAAATACTGACCTGGAGAGTAAAATAAATACTGACCTGGAGAATACAAGAAATACTGATCATGAGAAGGCAATAAATACTGACCTGGAGAGTACAATAAATACTGATCTGGAGAGTACTATAAATACTCACCTGGAGAGAACAATAAATACTGACCTGGAGAGGGTAATAAATACTGACCTGGAGAGTACAGAAAATACTGATCTGGAGAGTACTATAAATACTCACCTGGAGAGAACAATAAATACTGACCTGGAGAGGGTAATAAATACTGACCTGGAGAGTCCAAAAAAACTGACATAGAAAACATAGAAACATAGAAAATAGGTGCAGGAGCAGGCCATTCAGCCCTTCTAGCCTGCACCGCCATTCAATGAGTTCATGGCTGAACATGAAACTTCAGTACCCCCTTCCTGCTTTCTCGCCATAACCCTTGATCCCCCGAGTAGTAAGGACTTCATCTAACTCCCTTTTGAATATATTTAGTGAATTGGCCTCAACTACTTTCTGTGGTAGAGAATTCCACAGGTTCACCACTCTCTGGGTGAAGAAGTTTCTCCTCATCTCGGTCCTAAATGGCTTACCCCTTATCCTCAGACTGTGACCCCTGGTTCTGGACTTCCCCAACATTGGGAACATTCTTTCTGCATCTAACCTGTCTAAACCCGTCAGAATTTTAAACGTTTCTATGAGGTCCCCTCTCATTCTTCTGAACTCCAGTGAATACAAGCCCAATTGATCCAATCTTTCTTGATAGGTCAGTCCCGCCATCCCGGGAATCAGTCTGGTGAACCTTCGCTGCACTCCCTCAATAGCAAGAATGTCCTTCCTCAAGTTAGGAGACCAAACCTGTACACAATACTCCAGGTGTGGCCTCACCAAGGCCCTGTACAACTGTAGCAACACCTCCCTGCCCCTGTATTCAAATCCCCTCGCTATGAAGGCCAACATTCCATTTGCTTTCTTAACCGCCTGCTGTACCTGCATGCCAACCTTCAATGACTGATGTACCATGACACCCAGGTCTCGTTGCACCTTCCCTTTTCCTAATCTGTCACCATTCAGATAATAGTCTGTCTCTCTGTTTTTACCACCAAAGTGGATAACCTCACATTTATCCACATTATACTTCATCTGCCATGCATTTGCCCACTCACCTAACCTATCCAAGTCACTCTGCAGCCTAATAGCATCCTCCTCGCAGCTCACACTGCCACCCAACTTAGTATCATCCGCAAATTTGGAGATACTGCATTTAATCCCCTCGTCTAAATCATTAATGTACAATGTAAACAGCTGGGGCCCCAGCACAGAACCTTGCGGCACTCCACTAGTCACTGCCTGCCATTCTGAAAAGTACCCGTTTACTCCTACTCTTTGCTTCCTGTCTGACAACCAGTTCTCAATCCACGTCAGCACACTACCCCCAATCCCATGTGCTTTAACTTTGCACATTAATCTCTTGTGTGGGACCTTGTCGAAAGCCTTCTGAAAGTCCAAATATACCACATCAACTGGTTCTCCTTTGTCCACTTTACTGGAAACATCCTCAAAAAATTCCAGAAGATTTGTCAAGCATGATTTCCCTTTCACAAATCCATGCTGACTTGGACCTATCATGTCACCATTTTCCAGATGCACTGCTATGACATCCTTAATAATTGATTCCATCATTTTACCCACTACTGAGGTCAGGCTGACCGGTCTATAATTCCCTGTTTTCTCTCTCCCTCCTTTTTTAAAAAGTGGGGTTACATTGGCTACCCTCCACTCCATAGGAACTGATCCAGAGTCAATGGAATGTTGGAAAATGACTGTCAATGCATCCGCTATTTCAAAGGCCACCTCCTTAAGTACTCTAGGATGCAGGCCATCAGGCCCTGGGGATTTATCTGCCTTCAATCCCATCAATTTCCCCAACACAATTTCCCGACTAATAAAGATTTCCCTCAGTTCCTCTTCCTTACTAGACCCTCTGACCCCTTTTATATCCGGAAGGTTGTTTGTATCCTCCTTAGTGAATACCGAACCAAAGTACTTGTTCAATTGATCCGCCATTTCTTTGTTCCCCGTTATGACTTCCCCTGATTCTGACTGCAGGGGACCTACGTTTGTCTTCACCAACCTTTTTCTCTTTACATACCTATAGAAACTTTTGCAATCCGCCTTAATGTTCCCTGCAAGCTTCTTCTCGTACTCCATTTTCCCTGTCCTAATCAAACCCTTTGTCCTCCTCTGCTGAGTTCTAAATTTCTCCCAGTCCCCAGGTTCGCTGCTATTTCTGGCCAATTTGTATGCCACTTCCTTGGCTTTAATACTATCCCTGATTTCCCTAGATAGCCACGGTTGAGCCACCTTCCCCTTTTTATTTTTACGCCAGACAGGAATGTACAATTGTTGTACTTCATCCATGCGGTCTCTAAATGTCTGCCATTGCCCATCCACAGTCAACCCCCTAAGTATCATTCGCCAATCTATCCTAGCCAATTCTCGCCTCATACCTTCAAAGTTACCCTTCTTTAAGTTCTGGACCATGGTCTCTGAATTTACTGTTTCATTCTCCATCCTAATGCAGAATTCCACCATATTATGGTCACTCTTCCCCAAGGGGCCTCGCACAATGAGATTGCTAATTAATCCTCTCTCATTACACAACACCCAGTCTAAGATGGCCTCCCCCCTAGTTGGTTCCTCAACATATTGGTCTAGAAAACCATCCCTTATGCACTCCAGGAAATCCTCCTCCACCGTATTGCTTCCAGTTTGGCTAGCCCAATCTATGTGCATATTAAAGTCACCCATTATAACTGCTACACCTTTATTGCATGCACCCCTAATTTCCTGTTTGATGCCCTCCCCAACATCCCTATTACTGTTTGGAGGTCTGTACACAACTCCTACTAACGTTTTTTGCCCTTTGGTGTTCTGCAGCTCTACCCATATAGATTCCACATCATCCAAGCTAATGTCTTTCCTAACTATTGCATTAATCTCCTCTTTAACCAGCAATGCTACCCCACCTCCTTTTCCTTTTATTCTATCCTTCCTGAATGTTGAATACCCCTGAATGTTGAGTTCCCAGCCCTGATCATCCTGGAGCCACGTCTCCGTAATCCCAATCACATCATATTTGTTAACATCTATTTGCACAATTAATTCATCCACCTTATTGCGGATACTCCTTGCATTAAGACACAAAGCCTTCAGGCTTGTTTTATTAACACCCTTTGTCCTTTTAGAATTTTGCTGTACAGTGGCCCTTTTTGTTCTTTGCCTTGGGTTTCTCTGCCCTACACTTTTCCTCCTCTCCTTTCTGTCTTTTGCTTTTGGCTCCTTTTTGTTTCCCTCTGTCTCCCTGCATTGGTTCCCATCCCCCTGCCATATTAGTTTAAATCCTCCCCAACAGCACTAGCAAACACTCCCCCGAGGACATTGGTTCCAGTCCTGCCCAGGTGCAGACCGTCCGGTTTGTACTGGTCCCACCTCCCCCAGAACCGGTCCCAATGCCCCAGGAATTTGAATCCCTCCCTGCTGCACCACTGCTCAAGCCACGTATTCATCTGCGCTATCCTGCGATTCCTACTCTGACTATCACGTGGCACTGGTAGCAATCCCGAGATTACAACTTTTGAGGTCCTACTTTTTAATTTAGCTCCTAGCTCCTTAAATTCGTTTCGTAGGACCTCATCCCTTTTTTTGCCTATGTCGTTGGTACCAATGTGCACCACGACAACTGGCTGTTCTCCCTCCCATTTCAGAATGTCCTGCACCCGCTCCGAGACATCCTTGACCCTTGCACCAGGGAGGCAACATACCATCCTGGAGTCTCGGTTGCGGCCGCAGAAACGCCTATCTATTCCCCTCACAATTGAATCCCCTATCACTATCGCTCTCCCACTCTTTTTCTTGCCCTCCTGTGCAGCAGAGCCAGCCACGGTGCCATGAACTTGGCTGCTGCTGCCCTCCCCTGATGAGTCATTCCCCTCAACAGTACCCAAAGCGGTGTATCTGTTTTGCAGGGGGATGACCGCAGGGGACCCCTGCACTACCTTCCTTGCTCTACTCTTCCTGCTGGTCTTCCATTCCCTATCTGGCTGTGGACCCTTTCCCTGCGGTAAGACCAACTCACTACACGTGATACTCACGTCATTCTCAGCATCGTGGATGCTCCAGAGTGAATCCACCCTCAGCTCCAATTCCGTAATGCGGACCGTCAGGAGCTGGAGGCGGATACACTTCCCGCACACATAGTCGTCAGGGACACCGGAAGCGTCCCTGAGTTCCCACATGGTACAGGAGGAGCATAACACCCGACCGAGCTCTCCTGCCATGTCTTAACCCTTAGATACACTTAAACTGGTAATAACAATGTTAAAAGTTACTGACCAATATAAGAAGAAAAAGAAAAACTACTCACCAATCACCAGCCAATCACTTACCCCCTAGGCTGTGACGTCACCTTTGTTTTTTTGCCTTCTCCCTGTAGCTGCACCGGTACGCCTCTCGCCGACCCCGGACTCGCGCTGCTCCGAGCTCCCGCCTCCTCGACTGACTGCTCCGAGCTCCCGCTGGCCTTTATAGGCCTCTCACCGACCCCGGACTCGCGCTGCTCCGAGCTCCCGCCTCCTCGACTGACTGCTCCGAGCTCCCGCTGGCCTTTATAGGCCTCTCACCGACCCCGGACTCGCGCTGCTCCTGGAGAGGGCAATAAATACTAACCTGCAGAGTACAATAAATACTGACCTGGAGAGTACAATAAATACTGACTTGGATAGGGCAATAAATACTGACCTGGACAGTACATTAAATACTGCCCTGGAGAGTACAATAAATACTGACATGGAGAGTACTATAAATACTGACCTGGAGAGTACAATAAATACTGACCTGGAGAGCGTAATAAATACTGACCTGGAAAGTACAATAAATACTGACTTGGATAGGGCAATAAATACTGACCTGGACAGTACATTAAATACTGCCCTGGAGAGTACAATAAATACTGACATGGAGAGTACAATAAATACTGACTTGGATAGGGCAATAAATACTGACCTGGACAGTACATTAAATACTGCCCTGGAGAGTACAATAAATACTGACATGGAGAGTACAATAAATACTGAGCTGGAGAGTACAATAAATACTGACCTGGAGAGCGTAATAAATACTGACCTGGAAAGTACAATAAATACTGACTTGGAGAGTGCAATAAATACTGACCTGGAGAGTAGAATAAATAATGACCTGGTGAATACAATAAATACTGACATGCAGAGAACAATAATCACTGATTTGGAGAGTACAATAAATACTGACCTGGAGAGTACAATAAATACTAACCTGGAGAGTACAATAAACACTGACCTGGAGAGAACAACAAATACTGACCTGGAGATTACCATAAAAATTGACCTGGAGAGGGGAATAAATACTGACCTGGAGAGTACAATAAATACTGACCTGGAGAGTCCAATAAGTACTGACCTGGAGAGTACAATAAATACTGACCTGCAGAGTACAATAAATACTGACCTGGAGAGTACAATAAATACTGACCTGGAGAGTATAATAAATACTGATCTGGAGTGGGCAATAAATACTGACCTAGAGTACAATAAATACTGACCTGGAGAGCACAATAAATACTGACCTGGAAGTGCAATAAATACTGACCTGGAGATTACAATAAATACTGAGCTGGAGAGTACAATAAATACTGACCTGGAGAGCGTAATAAATACTGACCTGGAGAGTAGAATAAATAATGACCTGGTGAATACAATAAATACTGACATGCAGAGAACAATAAATACTGATTTGGAGAGTACAATAAATACTGAACTGGAGAGTACAATAAACACTGACCTGGAGAGAACAACAAATACTGACCTGGAGAGTACCATAAAAATTGACCTGGAGAGGTTAATAAATACTGACCTGGAGAGTACTATAAATACTGACCTGTAGAGTCCAATAAGTACTGACCTGGAGAGTACAATAAATACTGACCTGGAGAGTACAATAAATACTGACCTGGAGAGTACAATAAATACTGACCTGGAGAGTACAATAAAAACTGATCTGGAGTGGGCAATAAATACTGACCGAGAGTGTACAATAAATACTGATCTGGAGAGTACTATAAATACTGACCTGGAGAGTACAATAAATACTGACCTGGAGAGGGTAATAAATACTGACCTGGCGAGTACAAAAAATACTGACCTTGGAGTAAAATAAATAATAACCTGGAGAGAGCAATAAATACTAACCTGCAGAGTACAATAAATACTGACCTGGAGAGTACAATAAATACTGACTTGGATAGGGCAATAAATACTGACCTGGACAGTACATTAAATACTGCCCTGGAAAGCACAATAAATACTGACATGGAGAGTACAATAAATACTGACCTGGAGAGTACAATAAATAGTGAGCTGGAGTGTACAATAAATACTGACCTGGAGAGTAGAATAAATAATGACCTGGTGAATACAATAAATACTGACATGCAGAGAACAATAAATACTGATTTGGAGAGTACAATAAATACTGACCTGGAGAGTACAATACATACTAACCTGGAGAGTACAATAAACTCTGACCTGGAGAGAACAACAAATACTGACCTGGAGAATACAATACATACTGACCATGAGAAGGCAATAAATACTGACCTGGAGACTACAATAAATACTGACCTGGAGAGTACAATAATTACTGTCCTGGAGAGGGCAAAAAATACTGAATTGGAGAGTACAATAAATATTGACCTGGAGAGTACAATACATACTGATCTGGAGAGTACTATAAATATTGACCTGGAGAGTACAATAAATACTGACCTGGAGAGGGTAATACATACTGACCTGGAGAGAACAAACAATACTGACCTTGGAGTAAGATAAATACTAACCTGGATAGGGCAATACATACTAACCTGCAGAGTACAATAACTACTGACCTGGAGAGTACAATAATTACTGTCCTGGAGAGTACAATAAATACTGACCTGGAGAGTACAATAAATACTGAGCTGGAGAGTACAGTAAATACTGACCTGGAGAGCGTAATAAATACTGACCTGGAGAGTACAATAAATACTGACCTGGAGAGTGCAATAAATACTGACCTGGAGAGTAGAATAAATACTGCCCTGGAGAGTACAATAAATACTGACATGGAGAGTACAATAAATACTGACCTGGAGAGTACAATAAATACTGAGCTGGAGAGTACAATAAATACTGACCTGGAGAGCGTAATAAATACTGACCTGGAGAGTACAATAAATACTGACTTGGAGAGTGCAATAAATACTGACCTGGAGAGTAGAATAAATAATGACCTGGTGAATACAATAAATACTGACATGCAGAGAACAATAATCACTGATTTGGAGAGTACAATAAATACTGACCTGGAGAGTACAATAAATACTAACCTGGAGAGTACAATAAACACTGACCTGGAGAGAACAACAAATACTGACCTGGAGATTACCATAAAAATTGACCTGGAGAGGGGAATAAATACTGACCTGGAGAGTACAATAAATACTGACCTGGAGAGTCCAATAAGTACTGACCTGGAGAGTACAATAAATACTGACCTGCAGAGTACAATAAATACTGACCTGGAGAGTACAATAAATACTGACCTGGAGAGTATAATAAATACTGATCTGGAGTGGGCAATAAATACTGACCTAGAGTACAATAAATACTGACCTGGAGAGCACAATAAATACTGACCTGGAAGTGCAATAAATACTGACCTGGAGATTACAATAAATACTGAGCTGGAGAGTACAATAAATACTGACCTGGAGAGCGTAATAAATACTGACCTGGAGAGTAGAATAAATAATGACCTGGTGAATACAATAAATACTGACATGCAGAGAACAATAAATACTGATTTGGAGAGTACAATAAGTACTGAACTGGAGAGTACAATAAACACTGACCTGGAGAGAACAACAAATACTGACCTGGAGAGTACCATAAAAATTGACCTGGAGAGGTTAATAAATACTGACCTGGAGAGTACTATAAATACTGACCTGTAGAGTCCAATAAGTACTGACCTGGAGAGTACAATAAATACTGACCTGGAGAGTACAATAAATACTGACCTGGAGAGTACAATAAATACTGACCTGGAGAGTACAATAAAAACTGATCTGGAGTGGGCAATAAATACTGACCGAGAGTGTACAATAAATACTGATCTGGAGAGTACTATAAATACTGACCTGGAGAGTACAATAAATACTGACCTGGAGAGGGTAATAAATACTGACCTGGCGAGTACAAAAAATACTGACCTTGGAGTAAAATAAATAATAACCTGGAGAGAGCAATAAATACTAACCTGCAGAGTACAATAAATACTGACCTGGAGAGTACAATAAATACTGACTTGGATAGGGCAATAAATACTGACCTGGAGAGTACAATAAATAGTGAGCTGGAGTGTACAATAAATACTGACCTGGAGAGTAGAATAAATAATGACCTGGTGAATACAATAAATACTGACATGCAGAGAACAATAAATACTGATTTGGAGAGTACAATAAATACTGACCTGGAGAGTACAATAAATACTAACCTGGAGAGTACAATAAACACTGACCTGGAGAGAACAACAAATACTGACCTGGAGAGTACCATAAAAATTGACCTGGAGAGGGTAATAAATACTGACCTGGAGAGTACAATAAATACTGACCTGGAGAGTCCAATAAGTACTGACCTGGAGAGTACAATAAATACTGACCTGCAGAGTACAATAAATACTGACCTGGAGAGTACAATAAATACTGACCTGGAGAGTATAATAAATACTGATCTGGAGTGGGCAATCAATACTGACCTAGAGTACAATAAATACTGACCTGGAGAGCACACTAAATACTGACCTGGAAGTGCAATAAATACTGAACTGGAGAGTACAATAAATACTGATCTGGAGAGAACAATAAATACTGACCTGGAGAGTACAATGAATACTGACCTGGAGAGTACAATAAATACTGACCTGAAGAGTACAATAAATAATGACTTGGAGAGTACAATAAATACTGACCTCGAGAGTACAATAAATATTGACCTGGGGAGTACAGTAAATACTGACCTGGAGAGTAAAATAAATACTGACCTGGAGAGTACAATAAATACTAACCTGGAGAGTACAATAAACTCTGACCTGGAGAGAACAACAAATACTGACCTGGAGAGTACCATAAAAATTGATCTGGAGAGGGTAATAAATACTCATCTGGAGAGTACAATAAATACTGACCTGGAGAGTCCAATAAGTACTGACCTGGAGAGTACAATAAATACTGACCAGGAGAGTACAATAAATACTGACCTGGAGAGTACAATAAATACTGACCTGGAGAGTACAATAAATACTGATCTGGAGTGGGATATAAATACTGACCTAGAGAGTACAATAAATACTGACCTGGAGAGCACAATAAATACTGACCTGGAAGTACAATAAATACTGACCTGGAGATTACAATAAGTACTGACCTGGAGATTACAATAAATACTGACCTGGAGAGGGCAATAAATACTGACCTGGAGAGCACAATAAATACTGACCTGGAGAGTACAATAAATACTGACCGGGAGAGTACAATAAAAACTGCTTTGGAGAGAACAATAAATACTGACCTGGAGAGTACAATAAATAATGACTTGGAGAGTACAATAAATACTGACCTGGTGAGTACAATAAATATTGACCTGGCGAGTACAGTAAATACTGACCTGGAGAGTAAAATAAATACTGACCTGGAGAATACAAGAAATACTGATCATGAGAAGGCAATAAATACTGATCTGGAGAGTACTATAAATGCTCACCTGGAGAGAACAATAAATACTGACCTGGAGAGGGTAATAAATACTGACCTGGAGAGTACAAAAAATACTGACCTTGGAGTAAAATAAATACTAACCTGGAGAGGGCAATAAATACTAACCTGCAGAGTACATTAAATACTGCCCTGGAGAGTACAATAAATACTGACATGGAGAGTACAATAAATACTGACCTGGAGAGTACAATAAATACTGAGCTGGAGAGTACAATAAATACTGACCTGGAGAGCGTAATAAATACTGACCTGGAGAGTACAATAAATACTGACCTGGAGAGTGCAATAAATACTGACCTGGAGAGTAGAATAAATAATGACCTGGTGAATACAATAAATACTGACATGCAGAGAACAATAAATACTGATTTGGAGAGTACAATAAATACTGACCTGGAGAGTACAATAAACACTGACCTGGAGAGAACAACAAATACTGACCTGGAAAGTACCATAAAATTGACCTGGAGAGGGTAATAAATACTGACCTGGAAAGTACAATAATTACTGACCTGGAGAGGGCAATAAATACTGACCTGGAGAGGGTAATAAATACTGACCTGGAGAGTACAAACAATACTGACCTTGGAGTAAAATAAATACTAACCTGGAGAGGGCAATACATACTAACCTGCAGAGTACAATAAATACTGACCTGGAGAGTACAATAAATACTGACTTGGATAGGGCAATAAATACTGACATGGACTGTACATTAAATACTGACCTGGAGAGTACAATAAATACTGACCTGGAGAGTACAATAAATACTGACCTGGAGAGTACAATAAAAACTGATCTGGAGTGGGCAATAAATACTGACCTAGAGTGTACAATAAATACTGATCTGGAGAGTACTATAAATACTGACCTGGAGAGTACAATAAATACTGACCTGGAGAGTACAAAAAATAATGACCTTGGAGTAAAATAAATAATAACCTGGAGAGGGCAATAAATACTAACCTGCAGAGTACAATAAATACTGACCTGGAGAGTACAATAAATACTGACTTGGATAGGGCAATAAATACTGACCTGGACAGTACATTAAATACTGCCCTGGAAAACAGAATAAATACTGACATGGAGAGTACAATAAATACTGACCTGGAGAGTGCAATAAATACTGAGCTGGAGTGTACAATAAATACTGACCTGGAGAGTAGAAAAAATAATGACCTGGTGAATACAATAAATACTGACATGCAGAGAACAATAAATACTGATTTGGAGAGTACAATAAATACTGACCTGGAGAGTACAATAAATACTAACCTGGAGAGTACAATAAACACTGACCTGGAGAGTACAATAAATACTGACCTGGAGAGTACAATAAATACTGACCTGGAGAGTCCAATAAGTACTGACCTGGAGAGTACAATAAATACTGACCTGCAGAGTACAATAAATACTGACCTGGAGAGTACAATAAATACTGACCTGGAGAGTATAATAAATACTGATCTGGAGTGGGCAATAAATACTGACCTAGAGTACAATAAATACTGACCTGGAGAGCACAATAAATACTGTCCTGGAAGTGCAATAAATACTGACCTGGAGATTACAATAAATACTGACCTTTAGATTGCAATAAATACTGACCTGGAGAGGGCAATAGATACTGACCTGGAGAGCACAATAAATACTGAACTGGAGAGTACAATAAATACTGATCTGGAGAGAACAATAAATACTGACCTGGAGAGTACAATGAATACTGACCTGGAGAGTACAATAAATACTGACCTGAAGAGTACAATAAATAATGACTTGGAGAGTACAATAAATACTGACCTCGAGAGTACAATAAATATTGATCTGGGGAGTACAGTAAATACTGACCTGGAGAGTAAAATAAATACTGACCTGGAGAATACAATAAAATACTGACCATCAGAAGGCAATAAATACTGACCTGTAGAGTAGAATAAATAATGACCTGGAGATTACAATACATACTGACCTTTAGATTGCAATAAATACTGACCTGGAGAGGGCAATACATACTGACCTGGAGAGCACAATAAATACTGAACTGGAGAGTACAATAAATACTGATCTGGAGAGAACAATAAATACTGACCTGGAGAGTACAATGAATACAGACCTGGAGAGTACAATAAATACTGACCTGAAGAGTACAATAAATAATGACTTGGAGAGTACAATAAATACTGACCTCGAGAGTACAATAAATATTGACCTGGGGAGTACAGTAAATACTGACCTGGAGAGTAAAATAAATACTGACCTGGAGAATACAATAAAATACTGACCATGAGAAGGCAATAAATACTGACCTGTAGAGTAGAATAAATAATGACCTGGTGAATACAATAAATACTGACATGCAGAGAACAATAAATACTGATTTGGAGAGTACAATAAATACTGATCTGGAGAGTACTATAAATACTGACCTGGAGAGTACAATAAATACTGACCTGGAGAGGGTAATAAATACTGACCTGGAGAGTACAAAAAATAATGACCTTGGAGTAAAATAAATAATAACCTGGAGAGGGCAATAAATACTAACCTGCAGAGTACAATAAATACTGACCTGGAGAGTACAATAAATACTGACTTGGATAGGGCAATAAATACTGACCTGGACAGTACATTAAATACTGCCCTGGAAAGCACAATAAATACTGACATGGAGAGTACAATAAATACTGACCTGGAGAGTACAATAAATACTGAGCTGGAGTGTACAATAAATACTGACCTGGAGAGTAGAATAAATAATGACCTGGTGAATACAATAAATACTGACATGCAGAGAACAATAAATACTGATTTGGAGAGTACAATAAATACTGACCTGGAGAGTACAATAAATACTAACCTGGAGAGTACAATAAACACTGACCTGGAGAGTACAATAAGTACTGACCTGGAGAGTACAATAAATACTGACCTGGAGAGTCCAATAAGTACTGACCTGGAGAGTATAATAAATACTGACCTGCAGAGTACAATAAATACTGACCTGGAGAGTACAATAAATACTGACCTGGAGAGTATAATAAATACTGATCTGGAGTGGGCAATAAATACTGACCTAGAGTACAATAAATACTGACCTGGAGAGCACAATAAATACTGTCCTGGAAGTGCAATAAATACTGACCTGGAGATTACAATAAATACTGACCTTTAGATTGCAATAAATACTGACCTGGAGAGGGCAATAGATACTGACCTGGAGAGCACAATAAATACTGAACTGGAGAGTACAATAAATACTGATCTGGAGAGAACAATAAATACTGACCTGGAGAGTACAATGAATACTGACCTGGAGAGTACAATAAGTACTGACCTGAAGAGTACAATAAATAATGACTTGGAGAGTACAATAAATACTGACCTCGAGAGTACAATAAATATTGACCTGGGGAGTACAGTAAATACTGACCTGGAGAGTAAAATAAATACTGACCTGGAGAATACAATAAAATACTGACCATCAGAAGGCAATAAATACTGACCTGTAGAGTAGAATAAATAATGACCTGGAGATTACAATAAATACTGACCTTTAGATTGCAATAAATACTGACCTGGAGAGGGCAATACATACTGACCTGGAGAGCACAATAAATACTGAACTGGAGAGTACAATAAATACTGATCTGGAGAGAACAATAAATACTGACCTGGAGAGTACAATGAATACAGACCTGGAGAGTACAATAAATACTGACCTGAAGAGTACAATAAATAATGACTTGGAGAGTACAATAAATACTGACCTCGAGAGTACAATAAATATTGACCTGGGGAGTACAGTAAATACTGACCTGGAGAGTAAAATAAATACTGACCTGGAGAATACAATAAAATACTGACCATGAGAAGGCAATAAATACTGACCTGTAGAGTAGAATAAATAATGACCTGGTGAATACAATAAATACTGACATGCAGAGAACAATAAATACTGATTTGGAGAGTACAATAAATACTGATCTGGAGAGTACTATAAATACTGACCTGGAGAGTACAATAAATACTGACCTGGAGAGGGTAATAAATACTGACCTGGAGAGTACAAAAAATAATGACCTTGGAGTAAAATAAATAACCTGGAGAGGGCAATAAATACTAACCTGCAGAGTACAATAAATACTGACCTGGAGAGTACAATAAATACTGACTTGGATTGGGCAATAAATACTGACCTGGACAGTACATTAAATACTGAGCTGGAGTGTACAATAAATACTGACCTGGAGAGTAGAATAAATAATGACCTGGTGAATACAATAAATACTGACATGCAGAGAACAATAAATACTGATTTGGAGAGTACAATAAATACTGACCTGGAGAGTACAATAAATACTAACCTGGAGAGTACAATAAACACTGACCTGGAGAGAACAACAAATACTGACCTGGAGAGTACCATAAGAATTGACCTGGAGAGGGTAATAAATACTGGCCTGGAGAGTACCATAAAAATTGACCTGGAGAGGGTAATAAATACTGGCCTGGAGAGTACAATAAATACTGACCTGGAGAGATCAATAAGTACTGACCTGGAGAGTACAATAAATACTGACCTGCAGAGTACAATAAATACTGACCTGGAGGGTACAATAAATACTGACCTGGAGAGTATAATAAATACTGATCTGGAGTGGGCAATAAATACTGACCAAGAGTACAATAAATACTGACCTGGAGAGCACAATAAATACTGTCCTGGAAGCGCAATAAATACTGACCTGGAGATTACAATAAATACTGACCTTTAGATTGCAATAAATACTGACCTGGAGAGGGCAATACATACTGACCTGGAGAGCACAATAAATACTGAACTGGAGAGTACAATAAATACTGATCTGGAGAGAACAATAAATACTGACCTGGAGAGTACAATGAATACTGACCTGGAGAGTACAATAAATACTGACCTGAAGAGTACAATAAATAATGACTTGGAGAGTACAATAAATACTGACCTCGAGAGTACAATAAATATTGACCTGGGGAGTACAGTAAATACTGACCTGGAGAGTAAAATAAATACTGACCTGGAGAATACAATAAAATACTGACCATGAGAAGGCAATAAATACTGACCTGTAGAGTAGAATAAATAATGACCTGGTGAATACAATAAATACTGACATGCAGAGAACAATAAATACTGATTTGGAGAGTACAATAAATACTGACCTGGAGAGTACAATAAATACTAACCTGGAGAGTACAATAAACTCTGACCTGGAGAGAACAACAAATACTGACCTGGAGAGTACCATAAAAATTGATCTGGAAAGGGTAAAAAATACTCATCTGGAGAGTACAATAAATACTGACCTGGAGAGTCCAATAAGTACTGACCTGGAGAGTACAATAAATACTGACCAGGAGAGTACAATAAATACTGACCTGGAGAGTACAATACATACTGACCTGGAGAGTACAATAAATACTGATCTGGAGTGGGATGTAAATACTGACCTAGAGAGTACAATACATACTGACCTGGAGAGCACAAGACATACTGACCTGGAAGTACAATAAATACTGACCTGGAGATTACAATAAATACTGACATGGAGAGGGCAATAAATACTGACCTGGAGAGCACAATAAATACTGAACTGAAGAGTACAATAAATACTGATCCGGAGAGAAAATTAAATACTGACTTGGAGAGTACAATAAATACTGACCTGGAGAGTACAATAAAAACTGCTTTGGAGAGAACAATAAATACTGACCTGGAGAGTACAATAAATAATGACTTGGAGAGTACAATAAATACTGACCTGGAGAGTACAATAAATATTGACCTGGCGAGTACAGTAAATACTGACCTGGAGAGTAAAATAAATACTGACCTGGAGAATACAAGAAATACTGATCATGAGAAGGCAATAAATACTGACCTGGAGAGTACAATAAATACTGATCTGGAGAGTACTATAAATACTCACCTGGAGAGAACCATAAATACTGACCTGGAGAGGGTAAAAAATACTGACCTGGAGAGTACAAAAAATACTGACCTTGGAGTAAAATAAATACTAACCTGGAGAGGGCAATAAATACTAACCTGCAGAGTACATTAAATACTGCCCTGGAGAGTACAATAAATACTGACATGTAGAGTACAATAAATACTGACCTGGAGAGTACAATAAATACTGAGCTGGAGAGTACAATAAAAACTGACCTGGAGAGCGTAATAAATACTGACCTGGAGAGTACAATAAATACTGACCTGGAGAGTGCAATAAATACTGACCTGGAGAGTAGAATAAATAATAACCTGGTGAATACAATAAATACTGACATGCAGAGAACAATAAATACTGATTTGGAGAGTACAATAAATACTGACCTGGAGAGTACAATAAACACTGACCTGGAGAGAACAACAAATACTGAACTGGAGAGTACCATAAAAATTGACCTGGAGAGGGTAATAAATACTGACCTGGAGAGTACTATAAATACTGACCTGGAGAGTCCAATAAGTACTGACCTGGAGAGTACAATAAATACTGACCGGGAGAGTACAATAAATACTGACCTGGAGAGTACAATAAATACTGACCTGGAGAGTACAATAAAAACTGATCTGGAGTGGGCAATAAATACTGACCTAGAGTGTACAATAAATACTGACCTGGAGAGCACAATAAATACTGACCTGGAAGTAAAATAAATACTGACCTGGAGATTAAAATAAACACTGACCTGGAGATTACAATAAATACTGACCAGGAGAGGGCAATAAATACTGACCTGAAGAGTACAATAAATAATGACTTGGAGAGTACAATAAATACTGACCTGGAGAGTACAATAAATATTGACCTGGGGAGTACATTAAATACTGACCTGGAGAGTAAAATAAATACTGACCTGGAGAATACAATAAATACTGACCATGAGAAGGCAATAAATACTGACCTGGAGACGACAATAAATACTGACCTGGAGAGTACAATAATTACTGACCTGGAGACGGCAATAAATACTGAATTGGAGAGGGCAATAAATACTGAATTGGAGAGTACAATAAATATTGACCTGGAGAGTACAATACATACTGATCTGGAGAGTACTATAAATACTGACCTGGAGAGTACAATAAATACTGACCTGGAGAGGGTAATAAATACTGACCTGGAGAGTACAAACAATACTGACCTTGGAGTAAAATAAATACTAACCTGGAGAGGGCAATACATACTAACCTGCAGAGTACAATAAATACTGACCTGGAGAGTACAATAAATACTGACTTGGATAGGGCAATAAATACTGACATGGACTGTACATTAAATACTGCCCTGGAGAGTACAATAAATACTGACATGGAGAGTACAATAAATACTGACCTGGAGAGTACAATAAATACTGAGCTGGAGAGTACAATAAATACTGACCTGGAGAGCGTAATAAATACTGACCTGGAGAGTACAATAAATACTGACCTGGAGAGTACAATAAATACTGACCTGGAGAGTACAATAAATATTGACCTGGGGAGTACATTAAATACTGACCTGGAGAGTAAAATAAATACTGACCTGGAGAATACAATAAATACTGACCATGAGAAGGCAATAAATACTGACCTGGAGACGACAATAAATACTGACCTGGAGAGTACAATAAATACTGACCTGGAGAGGGCAATAAATACTGAATTGGAGAGTACAATAAATACTGACCTGGAGAGCACAATAAATACTGATCTGGAGAGTACTATAAATACTGACCTGGAGAGTACAATAAATATTGACCTGGAGAGGGTAATAAATACTGACCTGGAGAGTACAAAAAATACTGACCTTGGAGTAAAATAAATACTAACCTGGAGAGGGCAATAAATACTAACCTGCAGAGTACAATAAATACTGACCTGGAGAGTACAATAAATACTCACTTGGATAGGGCAATAAATACTGACCTGGACAGTACATTAAATACTGCCCTGGAGTGTACAATAAATACTGACATGGAGAGTACCATATAAATTGATCTGGAGAGGGTAATAAATACTTATCTGGAGAGTACAATAAATACTGACCTGGAGAGTACAATAAAAACTGATCTGGAGTGCGCAATAAATACTGACCTAGAGTGTACAATAAATACTGACCTGGAGAGCACAATAAATACTGACCTGGAAGTACAATAAATACTGACCTGGAGAGGGCAATACATACTGACCTGGAGCGCACAATAAATACTGAACTGGAGAGTACAATAAATACTGATCTGGAGAGAACAATAAATACTCATCTGGAGAGTACAATAAATACTGACCTGGAGAGTACAATAAAAACTGATCTGGAGTGGGCAATAAATACTGACCTAGAGTTTACAATAAATACTGACCTGGAGAGCACAATAAATACTGACCTGGAAGTACAATAAATACTGACCTGGAGATTACAATAAATACTGACCTGGAGATTACAATAAATACTGAAAAGAGAGGGCAATACATACTGAACTGGAGCGCACAATAAATACTGAACTGGAGAGTACAATAAATACTGATCTGGAGAGAACAATAAATACTGACCTGGAGAGTACAATAAATACTGACCTGGAGAGTACAATAAATACTGACCTGAAGAGTACAATATAAAATGACTTGGAGAGTACAATAAATACTGACCTGGAGAGTACAATAAATATTGACCTGGGGAGTACAGTAAATACTGACCTGGAGAGTAAAATAAATACTGACCTGGAGAATACAATAAATACTGACCATGAGAAGGCAATAAATACTGACCTGGAGACTACAATAAATACTGACATGGAGAGTACAATAATTACTGACCTGGAGAGGGCAATAAATACTGAACTGGAC
>NW_027252833.1:0-20600 GCF_044704955.1 Pristiophorus japonicus
CCCCCGAGACACTCTCCCCTCCCCCCGAGACACTCTCCCCTCCCCCGAGACACTCTCCCTCCCCCCGTGACACTCTCCACTCCCCCGAGACACTCTCCCCTCCCCCCGAGACACTCTCCCCTCCCCCCGAGACACTCTTCCCTCCCACCGAGACACTCTCCCCTCCCCCCAAGACACTCTCCACTCCCACCGAGACACTCTCCACTCCCCCGAGACATTCTCTCCTCCCCCTGAGACACTCTCCCCTCCCCCGAGACACTCTCCCTCCCCCCGAGACACTCTCCCTCCCCCCGTGACACTCTCCCCTCCCCCCGGGACACTCTCCCCTCTCCCCGGGACACTCACGCCACACCTCGGGACACTCTCCCCTCCCCTCCCCCCGGGACACTCGCCCCTCTCCCCGGGACACTCTCCCCTCCCCCTATCACACTCTCCCCTCCCCTCTCCTCGGGACACTCTCCCCTCCCCCCCGAGACACTCTCCCCTCCCCCCGGGACACTCTCCCCTCTCCCCGGGACACTCACGCCACACCTCGGTACACTCTCCCCTCCCCCCGGGACACTCTCCCCTCCCCTCGGGACACTCTCCCCTCCCCTCCCCCTGGGAAACTCTCCACTCCCCTCGGGACACTCTCCCCTCCCCTCCCCCCGGGACACTCTCCACTCCCCTCGGGACACTCTCCCCTCCCCTCCCCCCGGGACACTCGCCCCTCTCCCCGGGACACTCTCCCCTCCCCCTGGGACACTCTCCCCTCCCCTCTCCTCGGGACACTCACCTCCCCCCCGAGACACTCTCCCCTCCCCCCGAGACACTCTCCCCTCCCCCGAGACACTCTCCCTCCCCCCGTGACACTCTCCACTCCCCCGAGACACTCTCCCCTCCCCCCGGGACAGTCTCCCTTCCTCCCGGGACACTCTCCCCTCTCCTCCCCCTGGGAAACTCTCCACTCCCCTCGGGACACTCTCCCCTCCCCTCCCCCCGGGACACTCGCCCCTCCCCTCGGGACACTCTCCCCTCCCCTCTCCTCGGGACACACTCCCCTACCCGCGGAGACACTCTCCCCTCCCCCGGGACACTCTCCCCTCCCCCCGAGACACACTCCCCTACCCCGAGACACTCTCCCCTCCCCCGAGACACTCTCCCTCCCCCCGTGACACTCTCCACTCCCCCGGGACACTCTCCCCTCTCCCCGGGACACTCACGCCACACCTCGGGACACTCTCCCCTCCCCTCCCCCCGGGACACTCGCCCCTCTCCCCGGGACACTCTCCCCTCCCCCTGGGACACTCTCCCCTCCCCTCTCCTCGGGACACTCTCCCCTCCCCCCCGTGACACACTCCCCTCCCCTCGGGACACTCTCCCCTCCACCCGAGACAGTCTCCCCTCCTCCCGGGACACTCTCCCCTCCCCCCAGAGACACACTCCCCTCCCCCTGGGACACTCTCCCCTCCCCTCTCCTCGGGACACTCTCCCCTCCCCCCCGTGACACACTCCCCTCCCCTCGGGACACTCTCCCCTCCACCCGAGACAGTCTCCCCTCCTCCCGGGACACACTCCCCTCTCCCCGGGACACTCACGCCACACCTCGGGACACTCTCCCCTCCCCTCCCCCTGGGAAACTCTCCACTCCCCTCGGGACACACTCCCCTCCCCTCCCCCCGGGACACTCTCCCCTCCCCTCGGGACACTCTCCCCTCCCCTCGCCTCGGGACACACTCCCCTACCCGCGGAGACACTCTCCCCTCCCCCCGGGACAGTCTCCCCTCCTCCCGGGACACTCTCCCCTCCCCTCCCCCCGGGACACTCTCCCCTCCCCCCGGGACACTCTCCCCTCACCCCGGGACACTCACGCCACACCTCGGGACACTCTCCCCTCCCCTCCCCCCGGGACACTCGCCCCTCTCCCCGGGACACTCTCCCCTCCCCCTGGGACACTCTCCCCTCCCCTCTCCTCGGGACACTCTCCCCTCTCCCCCGAGACACACTCCCCTCCCCTCGGGACACTCTCCCCTCCACCCGAGACAGTCTCCCCTCCTCCCGGGACACTCTCCCCTCCCCCCGGGACACTCTCCCCTCTCCCCGGGACACTCACGCCACACCTCGGGACACTCTCCCCTCCCCTCCCCCTGGGAAACTCTCCACTCCCCTCGGGACACTCTCCCCTCCCCTCTCCTCGGGACACACTTCCCTACCCGCGGAGACACTCTCCCCTCCCCCGGGACACTCTCTCCTCCCCCCGAGACACTCTTCCCTCCCACCGAGACACTCTCCCCTCCCCCCGTGACACTCTCCCCTCCCCCCGGGACACTCTCCCCTCTCCCCGGGACACTCACGCCACACCTCGGGACACTCTCCCCTCCCCTCCCCCCGGTACACTCTCCCCTCCCCTCGGGACAGTCTCCCCTCCCCTCCCCCCGGGACACTCTCCCCTCCCCTCGGGACACTCTCCCCTCCCCTCTCCTCGGGACACACTCCCCTACCCGCGGAGACACTCTCCCCTCCCCCGGGACACTCTCCCCTCCCGCTGAGACACACTCCCCTCCCCCCGAGACACTCTCCCCTCCCCCCGGGACACACTCCGCTACCCCGAGACACTCTCCCCTCCCCCCGGGACACACTCCGCTACCCCGAGACACTCTCCCCTCCCCCGAGACACTCTCCCTCCCCCCGTGACACTCTCCACTCCCCCGAGACACTCTTCCCTCCCACCGAGACACTCTCCCCTCCCCCCAAGACAGTCTCCCCTCCTCCCGGGACACTCTCCCCTCCCCCCGTGACACTCTCCCCTCCCCCCGGGACACTCTCCCCTCTCCCCGGGACACTCACGCCATACCTCGGGACACTCTCCCCTCCCCTCCCCCTGGGAAACTCTCCACTCCCCTCGGGACACTCTCCCCTCCCCTCCCCCCGGGACACTCTCCCCTCCCCTCGGGACACACTCCCCTCCCCTCGCCTCTGGACACACTCCCCTACCCGCGGAGACACTCTCCCCTCCCCCCGGGACAGTCTCCCCTCCTCCCGGGACACTCTCCCCTCCCCTCCCCCCGGGACACTCTCCCCTCCCCCTGGGACACTCTCCCCTCCCCTCTCCTCGGGATACTCTCCCCTCCCCCCCGAGACACACTCCCCTCCCCTCGGGACACTCTCCCCTCCACCCGAGACAGTCTCCTCTCGTCCCGGGACACTCTCCCCTCCCCCCGTGACACTCTCCCCTCCCCCCGGGACACTCTCCCCTCTCCCCGGGACACTCACGCCACACCTCGGGACACTCTCCCCTCCCCTCCCCCCGGGACACTCGCCCCTCTCCCCGGGACACTCTCCCCTCCCCCTGGGACACTCTCCCCTCCCCTCTCCTCGGGACACTCTCCCCTCCCCCCCGAGAAACACTCCCCTCCCCTCGGGACACTCTCCCCTCCACCCGAGACAGTCTCCCCTCCTCCCGGGACACTCTCCCCTCCCCCCGTGACACTCTCCCCTCCTCCCGGGACACTCTCCCCTCTCCCCGGGACACTCACGCCACACCTCGGGACACTCTCCCCTCCCCTCCCCCTGGGAAACTCTCCACTCCCCTCAGGACACTCTCCCCTCCCCTCCCCCCGGGACACTCTCCCCTCCCCTCCCCCCGGGACACTCTCCACTCCCCTCGGGACACTCTCCCCTCCCCTCCCCCCGGGACACTCGCCCCTCTCCCCGGGACACTCTCCCCTCCCCCTGGGACACTCTCCCCTCCCCTCTCCTCGGGACACTCTCCCCTCCCCCCCGAGACACACTCCCCTCCCCTCGGGGACACTCTCCCCTCCACCCGAGACAGTCTCCCCTCCTCCCGGGACACTCTCCCCTCCCCCCGTGACACTCTCCCCTCCCCCCGGGACACTCTCCCCTCTCCCCGGGACACTCACGCCACACCTCGGGACACTCTCCCCTCCCCTCCCCCTGGGAAACTCTCCACTCCCCTCGGGACACTCTCCCCCTCCCCTCCCCCCGGGACACTCTCCCCTCCCCTCGGGACACTCTCCCCTCCCCTCGCCTCGGGACACACTCCCCTACCCGCGGAGACACTCTCCCCTCCCCCCGGGACAGTCTCCCCTCCTCCCGGGACACTCTCCCCCTCCCCTCCCCCCGGGACACTCTCCCCTCCCCTGGGACACTCTCCCCTCCCCTCTCCTCGGGACACTCTCCCCTCCCCCCCGAGACACACTCCCCTCCCCTCGGGACACTCTCCCCTCCACCCGAGACAGTCTCCCCTCCTCCCGGGACACTCCCCCCTCCCCCCGTGACACTCTCCCCTCCCCCCGGGACACTCTCCCCTCTCCCCGGGACACTCACGCCACACCTCGGGACACTCTCCCCTCCCCTCCCCCGGGACACTCGCCACTCTCCCGGGACACTCTCCCCTCCCCCTGGGACACTCTCCCCTCCCCTCTCCTCGGGACACTCTCCCCTCTCCCCCGAGACACACTCCCCTCCCCTCGGGACACTCTCCCCTCCACCCGAGACAGTCTCCCCTCCTCCCGGGACACTCTCCCCTCCCCCCTTGACACTCTCCCCTCCCCCCGGGACACTCTCCCCTCTCCCCGGGACACTCACGCCACACCTCGGGACACTCTCCCCTCCCCTCCCCCTGGGAAACTCTCCACTCCCCTCGGGACACTCTCCCCTCCCCTCTCCTCGGGACACACTTCCCTACCCGCGGAGGACACTCTCCCCTCCCCCGGGACACTCTCTCCTCCCCCCGAGACACTCTTCCCTCCCACCGAGACACTCTCCCCTCCCCCCGGGACACTCTCCCCTCCCACCGGGACACTCTCCCCTCTCCCCGGGACACTCACGCCACACCTCGGGACACTCTCCCTCCCCTCTCCCCGAGACACTCTCCCCTCCCCCTGGGACACTCTCCCCTCCCCCCGGGATACTCTCCGCTCCCCCCCGAGACACTCTCCCCTCTCCCCGGGACACTCACGCCACACCTCGGGACACTCTCCCCCTCCCCTCCCCCTGGGAAACTCTCCACTCCCCTCGGGACACTCTCCCCTCCCCTCTCCTCGGGACACTCTCCCCTCCCCCCGGGACACTCTCCCCTCCCCCGGGACACTCACGCCACACCTCGGGACACTCTCCCCTCCCCTCCCCCCGGGACACTCTCCCCTCCCCTCAGGACACTCTCCCCTCCCCTCCCCCCGGGACACTCTCCCCTCCCCTCGGGACACTCTCCCCTCCCCTCTCCTCGGGACACACTCCCCTACCCGCGGAGACACTCTCCCCTCCCCCGGGACACTCTCCCCTCCCCCCGAGACACACTTCCCTCCCCCCGAGACACTCTCCCCTCCTCCCGGGACACACTCCGCTACCCCGAGACACTCTCCCCTCCCCCGAGACACTCTTCCCTCCCACCGAGACACTCTCCACTCCCACCGAGACACTCTCCACTCCCCCGAGACATTCTCTCCTCCCCCTGAGACACTCTCCCCTCCCCCGAGACACACTCCCTCCCCCCGTGACACTCTCCCCTCCCCCCGGGACACTCTCCCCTCTCCCCGGGACACTCACGCCACACCTCGGGACACTCTCCCCTCCCCTCCCCCCGGGACACTCGCCCCTCTCCCCGAGACACTCTCCCCTCCCCCTGGGACACTCTCCCCTCCCCTCCCCCCGGGACACTCTCCCCTCCCCCTGGGACACTCTCCCCTCCCCTCTCCTCGGGACACTCTCCCCTCCCCTCTCCTCGGGACACTCTCCCCTCCCCCCCGAGACACACTCCCCTCCCCTCGGGACACTCTCCCCTCCACCCGAGACAGTCTCCCCTCCTCCCGGGACACTCTCCCCTCCCCCCGTGACACTCTCCCCTCCCCCTGGGACACTCTCCCCTCTCCCCGGGACACTCACGCCACACCTCGGGACACTCTCCCCTCCCCTCCCCCTGGGAAACTCTCCACTCCCCTCGGGACACTCTCCCCTCCCCTCCCCCCGGGACACTCTCCACTCCCCTCGGGACACTCTCCCCTCCCCTCCCCCCGGGACACTCGCCCCTCTCCCCGGGACACTCTCCCCTCCCCCTGGGACACTCTCCCCTCCCCTCTCCTCGGGACACTCTCCGCTCCCCCCCGAGACACTCTCCCCTCCCCCCGAGACACTCTCCCCTCCCCCGAGACACTCTCCCTCCCCCCGTGACACTCTCCACTCCCCCGAGACACTCTCCCCTCCCCCCGAGAGACTCTCCCCTCCCCCCGAGACACTCTCCCCTCCCCCGAGACACTCTCCACTCCCCCGAGACACTCTCCACTCCCCCGAGACACTCTCCCTCCCCCCGTGACACTCTCCCCTCCCCCCGAGAGACTCTCCCCTCCCCCCGAGACACTCTCCCTCCCCCCGTGACACTCTCCACTTCCCCGAGACACTCTCCCCTCCCCCCGAGAGACTCTCCCCTCCCCCCGAGACACTCTCCCCTCCCCCGAGACACTCTCCACTCCCCCGAGACACTCTCCACTCCCCCGAGACACTATCCCCTCCCCCCGAGAGACTCTCCCCTCCCCCCGAGACACTCTCCCTCCCCCCGTGACACTCTCCACTCCCCCGAGACACTCTCCCCTCCCCCCGTGACACTCTCCACTCCCCCGAGACACTCTCCCCTCCCCCCGAGAGACTCTCCCCTCCCCCCGAGACACTCTTCCCTCCCACCGAGACACTCTCCCCTCCCACCGAGACACTCTCCCCTCCCCCCGAGACACTCTTTCCTCCCCCCGTGACACTCTGCCCTCCCCCCGTGACACTCTCCCCTCCCCCCGGGACACTCTCCCCTCTCCCCGGGACACTCACGCCACACCTCGGGACACTCTCCCCTCCCCTCCCCCTGGGAAACTCTCCACTCCCCTCGGGACACTCTCCCCTCCCCTCCCCCCGGGACACTCTCCCCTCCCCCTGGGACACTCTCCCCTCCCCTCTCCTCGGGACACTCTCCCCTCCCCCCGTGACACACTCCCCTCCCCTCGGGACACTCTCCCCTCCACCCGAGACAGTCTCCCCTCCTCCCGGGACACACTCCCCTCTCCCCGGGACACTCACGCCACACCTCGGGACACTCTCCCCTCCCCTCCCCCTGGGAAACTCTCCACTCCCCTCGGGACACACTCCCCTCCCCTCCCCCCGGGACACTCTCCCCTCCCCTCGGGACACTCTCCCCTCCCCTCGCCTCGGGACACACTCCCCTACCCGCGGAGACACTCTCCCCTCCCCCCGGGACAGTCTCCCCTCCTCCCGGGACACTCTCCCCTCCCCTCCCCCCGGGACACTCTCCCCTCCCCCCGGGACACTCTCCCCTCACCCCGGGACACTCACGCCACACCTCGGGACACTCTCCCCTCCCCTCCCCCCGGGACACTCGCCCCTCTCCCCGGGACACTCTCCCCTCCCCCTGGGACACTCTCCCCTCCCCTCTCCTCGGGACACTCTCCCCTCTCCCCCGAGACACACTCCCCTCCCCTCGGGACACTCTCCCCTCCACCCGAGACAGTCTCCCCTCCTCCCGGGACACTCTCCCCTCCCCCCGTGACACTCTCCCCTCCCCCCGGGACACTCTCCCCTCTCCCCGGGACACTCACGCCACACCTCGGGACACTCTCCCCTCCCCTCCCCCTGGGAAACTCTCCACTCCCCTCGGGACACTCTCCCCTCCCCTCTCCTCGGGACACACTTCCCTACCCGCGGAGACACTCTCCCCTCCCCCGGGACACTCTCTCCTCCCCCCGAGACACTCTTCCCTCCCACCGAGACACTCTCCCCTCCCCCCGTGACACTCTCCCCTCCCCCCGGGACACTCTCCCCTCTCCCCGGGACACTCACGCCACACCTCGGGACACTCTCCCCTCCCCTCCCCCCGGTACACTCTCCCCTCCCCTCGGGACAGTCTCCCCTCCCCTCCCCCCGGGACACTCTCCCCTCCCCTCGGGACACTCTCCCCTCCCCTCTCCTCGGGACACACTCCCCTACCCGCGGAGACACTCTCCCCTCCCCCGGGACACTCTCCCCTCCCGCTGAGACACACTCCCCTCCCCCCGAGACACTCTCCCCTCCCCCCGGGACACACTCCGCTACCCCGAGACACTCTCCCCTCCCCCCGGGACACACTCCGCTACCCCGAGACACTCTCCCCTCCCCCGAGACACTCTCCCTCCCCCCGTGACACTCTCCACTCCCCCGAGACACTCTCCCCTCCGCCTGAGACACTCTCCCCTCCCCCCCGAGACACTCTTCCCTCCCACCGAGACACTCTCCCCTCCCCCCAAGACAGTCTCCCCTCCTCCCGGGACACTCTCCCCTCCCCCCGTGACACTCTCCCCTCCCCCCGGGACACTCTCCCCTCTCCCCGGGACACTCACGCCATACCTCGGGACACTCTCCCCTCCCCTCCCCCTGGGAAACTCTCCACTCCCCTCGGGACACTCTCCCCTCCCCTCCCCCCGGGACACTCTCCCCTCCCCTCGGGACACACTCCCCTCCCCTCGCCTCGGGACACACTCCCCTACCCGCGGAGACACTCTCCCCTCCCCCCGGGACAGTCTCCCCTCCTCCCGGGACACTCTCCCCTCCCCTCCCCCCGGGACACTCTCCCCTCCCCCTGGGACACTCTCCCCTCCCCTCTCCTCGGGATACTCTCCCCTCCCCCCCGAGACACACTCCCCTCCCCTCGGGACACTCTCCCCTCCACCCGAGACAGTCTCCTCTCGTCCCGGGACACTCTCCCCTCCCCCCGTGACACTCTCCCCTCCCCCCGGGACACTCTCCCCTCTCCCCGGGACACTCACGCCACACCTCGGGACACTCTCCCCTCCCCTCCCCCCGGGACACTCTCCACTCCCCTCGGGACACTCTCCCCTCCCCTCCCCCCGGGACACTCGCCCCTCTCCCCGGGACACTCTCCCCTCCCCCTGGGACACTCTCCCCTCCCCTCTCCTCGGGACACTCTCCCCTCCCCCCCGAGACACACTCCCCTCCCCTCGGGACACTCTCCCCTCCACCCGAGACAGTCTCCCCTCCTCCCGGGACACTCTCCCCTCCCCCCGTGACACTCTCCCCTCCCCCCCGGGACACTCTCCCCTCTCCCCGGGACACTCACGCCACACCTCGGGACACTCTCCCCTCCCCTCCCCCTGGGAAACTCTCCACTCCCCTCGGGACACTCTCCCCTCCCCTCCCCCCGGGACACTCTCCCCTCCCCTCGGGACACTCTCCCCTCCCCTCGCCTCGGGACACACTCCCCTACCCGCGGAGACACTCTCCCCTCCCCCCGGGACAGTCTCCCCTCCTCCCGGGACACTCTCCCCTCCCCTCCCCCCGGGACACTCTCCCCTCCCCCTGGGACACTCTCCCCTCCCCTCTCCTCGGGACACTCTCCCCTCCCCCCCGAGACACACTCCCCTCCCCTCGGGACACTCTCCCCTCCACCCGAGACAGTCTCCCCTCCTCCCGGGACACTCCCCCCTCCCCCCGTGACACTCTCCCCTCCCCCCGAGACAGTCTCCCCTCCTCCCGGGACACTCTCCCCTCTCCCCGGGACACTCACGCCACACCTCGGGACACTCTCCCCTCCCCTCCCCCGGGACACTCGCCACTCTCCCCGGGACACTCTCCCCTCCCCCTGGGACACTCTCCCCTCCCCTCTCCTCGGGACACTCTCCCCTCTCCCCCGAGACACACTCCCCTCCCCTCGGGACACTCTCCCCTCCACCCGAGACAGTCTCCCCTCCTCCCGGGACACTCTCCCCTCCCCCCTTGACACTCTCCCCTCTCCCCGGGACACTCACGCCACACCTCGGGACACTCTCCCCTCCCCTCCCCCTGGGAAACTCTCCACTCCCCTCGGGACACTCTCCCCTCCCCTCGGGACACTCTCCCCTCCCCTCTCCTCGGGACACACTTCCCTACCCGCGGAGACACTCTCCCCTCCCCCGGGACACTCTCTCCTCCCCCCGAGACACTCTTCCCTCCCACCGAGACACTCTCCCCTCCCCCCGGGACACTCTCCCCTCCCCCCGGGACACTCTCCCCTCTCCCCGGGACACTCACGCCACACCACGGGACACTCTCCCCTCCCCTCTCCCCGAGACACTCTCCCCTCCCCCTGGGACACTCTCCCCTCCCCCTGGGACACTCTCCCCTCCCCTCTCCTCGGGATACTCTCCGCTCCCCCCCGAGACACTCTCCCCTCTCCCCGGGACACTCACGCCACACCTCGGGACACTCTCCCCTCCCCTCCCCCTGGGAAACTCTCCACTCCCCTCGGGACACTCTCCCCTCCCCTCTCCTCGGGACACACTTCCCTACCCGCGGAGACACTCTCCCTCCCACCGAGACACTCTCCCCTCCCCCCGTGACACTCTCCCCTCCCCCCGGGACACTCTCCCCTCTCCCCGGGACACTCACGCCACACCTCGGGACACTCTCCCCTCCCCTCCCCCCGGGACACTCTCCCCTCCCCTCAGGACACTCTCCCCTCCCCTCCCCCCGGGACACTCTCCCCTCCCCTCGGGACACTCTCCCCTCCCCTCTCCTCGGGACACACTCCCCTACCCGCGGAGACACTCTCCCCTCCCCCGGGACACTCTCCCCTCCCCCCGAGACACACTTCCCTCCCCCCGAGACACTCTCCCCTCCTCCCGGGACACACTCCGCTACCCCGAGACACTCTTCCCTCCCACCGAGACACTCTCCCCTCCCCCCAAGACACTCTCCACTCCCCCGAGACATTCTCTCCTCCCCCTGAGACACTCTCCCCTCCCCCGAGACACACTCCCTCCCCCCGTGACACTCTCCCCTCCCCCCGGGATACTCTCCCCTCTCCCCGGGACACTCACGCCACACCTCGGGACACTCTCCCCTCCCCTCCCCCCGGGACACTCGCCCCTCTCCCCGAGACACTCTCCCCTCCCCCTGGGACACTCTCCCCTCCCCTCTCCTCGGGACACTCTCCCCTCCCCCCCGAGACACACTCCCCTCCCCTCGGGACACTCTCCCCTCCACCCGAGACAGTCTCCCCTCCTCCCGGGACACTCTCCCCTCCCCCCGTGACACTCTCCCCTCCCCCCGGGACACTCTCCCCTCTCCCCGGGACACTCACGCCACACCTCGGGACACTCTCCCCTCCCCTCCCCCTGGGAAACTCTCCACTCCCCTCGGGACACTCTCCCCTCCCCTCCCCCCGGGACACTCTCCACTCCCCTCGGGACACTCTCCCCTCCCCTCCCCCCGGGACACTCGCCCCTCTCCCCGGGACACTCTCCCCTCCCCCTGGGACACTCTCCCCTCCCCTCTCCTCGGGACGCTCTCCGCTCCCCCCCGAGACACTCTCCCCTCCCCCCGAGACACTCTCCCCTCCCCCGAGACACTCTCCCTCCCCCCGTGACACTCTCCACTCCCCCGAGACACTCTCCCCTCCCCCCGAGAGACTCTCCCCTCCCCCCGAGACACTCTCCCCTCCCCCGAGACACTCTCCACTCCCCCGAGACACTCTCCACTCACCCCGAGAGACTCTCCCCTCCCCCCGAGACACTCTCCCTCCCCCCGTGACACTCTCCACTCCCCCGAGACACTCTCCCCTCCCCCCGAGAGACTCTCCCCTCCCCCCGAGACACTCTCCCCTCCCCCGAGACACTCTCCACTCCCCCGAGACACTCTCCACTCCCCCGAGACACTATCCCCTCCCCCCGAGAGACTCTCCCCTCCCCCCGAGACACTCTCCCTCCCCCCGTGACACTCTCCACTCCCCCGAGACACTCTCCCCTCCCCCCGAGACACTCTCCACTCCCCCGAGACACTATCCCCTCCCCCCGAGAGACTCTCCCCTCCCCCCGAGACACTCTCCCTCCCCCCGTGACACTCTCCACTCCCCCGAGACACTCTCCCCTCCCCCCGAGAGACTCTCCCCTCCCCCCGAGACACTCTTCCCTCCCACCGAGACACTCTCCCCTCCCACCGAGACACTCTCCCCTCCCCCCGAGACACTCTTTCCTCCCCCCGTGACACTCTGCCCTCCCCCCGTGACACTCTCCCCTCCCCCCGGGACACTCTCCCCTCTCCCCGGGACACTCACGCCACACCTCGGGACACTCTCCCCTCCCCTCCCCCTGGGAAACTCTCCACTCCCCTCGGGACACTCTCCCCTCCCCTCCCCCCGGGACACTCTCCCCTCCCCTCGGGACACTCTCCCCTCCCCTCGCCTCGGGACACACTCCCCTACCCGCGGAGACACTCTCCCCTCCCCCCGGGACAGTCTCCCCTCCTCCCGGGACACTCTCCCCTCCCCTCCCCCCGGGACACTCTCCCCTCCCCCTGGGACACTCTCCCCTCCCCTCTCCTCGGGATACTCTCCCCTCCCCCCCGAGACACACTCCCCTCCCCTCGGGACACTCTCCCCTCCACCCGAGACAGTCTCCCCTCCCCCCGGGACACTCTCCCCTCTCCCCGGGACACTCATGCCACACCTCGGGACACTCTCCCCTCCCCTCCCCCCGGGACACTCGCCCCTCTCCCCGGGACACTCTCCCCTCCCCCTGGGACACTCTCCCCTCCCCTCTCCTCGGGACACTCTCCCCTCCCCCCCGAGAAACACTCCCCTCACCTCGGGACACTCTCCCCTCCACCCGAGACAGTCTCCCCTCCTCCCGGGACACTCTCCCCTCCCCCCGTGACACTCTCCCCTCCTCCCGGGACACTCTCCCCTCTCCCCGGGACACTCACACCACACCTCGGGACACTCTCCCCTCCCCTCCCCCTGGGAAACTCTCCACTCCCCTCGGGACACTCTCCCCTCCCCTCTCCTCGGGACACACTTCCCTACCCGCGGAGACACTCTCCCCTCCCCCCGGGACACTCTCCCCTCTCCCCGGGACACTCACGCCACACCTCGAGACACTCTCCCCTCCCCTCCCCCCGGGACACTCTCCCCTCCTCCCGAGACACTCTCCCCTCCCCCCGAGACACTCTCTCCTCCCCCCGAGACACTCTTCCCTCCCACCGAGACACTCTCCCCCTCCCCCCAAGACAATATCCCCTCCCCCCGGGACACTCTCCCCTCCCCCTGGGACACTCTCCCCTCCCCTCCCCCCGGGACACTCTCCCCTCCCCCCGAGACACTCTCTCCTCCCCCCGAGACACTCTTCCCTCCCTCCGAGACACTCTCTCCTCCCCCCGAGACACTCTTCCCTCCCACCGAGACACTCTCCACTCCCCCGAGACATTCTCTCCTCCCCCTGAGACACTCTCCCTCCCCCCGTGACACTCTCCCTCCCACCGAGACACTCTTCCCTCCCACCGAGACACTCTCCCCTCCCCCGAGACACTCTCCCTCCCCCCGTGACACTCTCCCCTCCCCCCGTGACACTCTCCCCTCCCCCCGGGACACTCTCCCCTCTCCCCGGGACACTCACGCCACACCTCGGGACACTCTCCCCTCCCCTCCCCCCGGGACACTCGCCCCTCTCCCCGGGACACTCTCCCCTCCCCCTGGGACACTCTCCCCTCCCCTCTCCTCGGGACACTCTCCCCTCCCCCCCGAGACACACTCCCCTCCCCTCGGGACACTCTCCCCTCCACCCGAGAAAGTCTCTCCTCCTCCCGGGACACTCTCCCCTCCCCCCGTGACACTCTCCCCTCCCCCCGGGACACTCTCCCCTCTCCCCAGGACACTCACGCCACACCTCGGGACACTCTCCCCTCCCCTCCCCCTGGGAAACTCTCCACTCCCCTCGGGACACTCTCCCCTCCCCTCACCCCGGGACACTCTCCACTCCCCTCGGGACACTCTCCCCTCCCCTCCCCCCGGGACACTCGCCCCTCTCCCCGGGACACTCTCCCCTCCCCCTGGGACACTCTCCCTCCCCCCGAGACACTCTCCCCTCCCCCGAGGCACTCTCCCTCCCCCCGAGACACTCTCCCCTCCCCCCGAGACACTCTCCCCTCCCACCGAGACACTCTCCCCTCCCCCGAGACACTCTCCCTCCCCCCGAGACACTCTTCCCTCCCACCGAGACACTCTCCCCTCCCACCGAGACACTCTCCCCTCCCCCGAGGCACTCTCCCTCCCCCCGAGACACTCTCCCCTCCCACCGAGACACTCTCCCCTCCCCCGAGACACTCTCCCTCCCCCCGAGACACTCTTCCCTCCCACCGAGACACTCTCCCCTCCCCCGAGACACTCTCCCCTCCCCCGAGGCACTCTCCCTCCCCCCGAGACACTCTCCCCTCCCACCGAGACACTCTCCCCTCCCCCGAGACACTCTCCCCTCCCCCCAAGACACTCTCCACTCCCACCGAGACACTCTCCACTCCCCCGAGACATTCTCTCCTCCCCCTGAGACACTCTCCCCTCCCCCGAGACACTCTCCCTCCCCCCGTGACACTCTCCCCTCCCCCGAGACACTCTCCCCTCCCCCCAAGACACTCTCCACTCCCACCGAGACACTCTCCACTCCCCCGAGACATTCTCTCCTCCCCCTGAGACACTCTCCCCTCCCCCGGGACACTCTCCCCTCCCCGCGTGACACTCTCCCCTCCCCCTGGGACACTCTCCCCTCTCCCCGGGACACTCACGCCACACCTCGGGACACTCTCCCCTCCCCTCCCCCCGGGACACTCGCCCCTCTCCCCGGGACACTCTCCCCTCCCCCTGGGACACTCTCCCCTCCCCTCCCCTCGGGACACTCTCCCCTCCACGCGAGACAGTCTCCCCTCCTCCCGGGACACTCTCCCCTCCCCCCGTGACACTCTCCCCTCCCCCCGGGACACTCTCCCCTCTCCCCGGGACACTCACGCCACACCTCGGGACACTCTCCCCTCCCCTCTTCCTGGGAAACTCTCCACTCCCCTCGGGACACTCTCCCCTCCCCTCCACCCGGGACACTCTCCCCTCCCCTCGGGACACTCTCCCCTCCCCTCGCCTCGGGACACACTCCCCTCCCCTCGGGACACTCTCCCCTCCACCCGAGAAAGTCTCCCCTCCTCCCGGGACAGTCTCCCCTCCTCCCGGGACACTCTCCCCTACCCTCTCCTCGGGACACTCTCCCCTCCCCCCCGAGACACACTCCCCTCCCCTCGGGACACTCTCCCCTCCACACGAGACAGTCTCCCCTCCTCCCGGGACACTCTCCCCTCCCCCCGTGACACTCTCCCCTCCCACCGGGACACTCTCCCCTCTCCCCGGGACACTCACGCCACACCTCGGGACACTCTCCCCTCCCCTCCCCCCGGGACACTCGCCCCTCTCCCCGGGACACTCTCCCCTCCCCCTGGTACACTCTCCCCTCTCCTCTCCTCGGGACACTCTCCCCTCCCCCCCGAGACACACTCCCCTCCCCTCGGGACACTCTCCCCTCCACCCGAGACAGTCTCCCCTCCTCCCGGGACACTCTCCCCTCCCCCCGTGACACTCTCCCCTCGACCCGGGACACTCTCCCCTCTCCCCGGGACACTCACGCCACACCTCGGGACACTCTCCCCTCCCCTCCCCCTGGGAAACTCTCCACTCCCCTCGGGACACTCTCCCCTCCCCTCTCCTCGGGACACACTTCCCTACCCGCGGAGACACTCTCCCCTCCCCCGGGACACTCTCTCCTCCCCCCGAGACACTCTTCCCTCCCCCCGTGACACTCTCCCCTCCCCCCGGGACACTCTCCCCTCTCCCCGGGACACTCACGCCACACCTCGGGACACTCTCCCCTCCCCTCCCCCCGGGACAATCTCCCCTCCCCTCGGGACACTCTCCCCTCCCCTCCCCCCGGGACACTCTCCCCTCCCCTCGGGACACTCTCCCCTCCCCTCTCCTCGGGACACACTCCCCTACCCGCGGAGACACTCTCCCCTCCCCTCGGGACACTCTCCCCTCCCCTCCCCCTGGGAAACTCTCCACTCCCCTCGGGACACTCTCCCCTCCCCTCCCCCCGGGACACTCTCCCCTCCCCCCGGGACACTCTTCCCTCCCACCGAGACACTCTCCACTCCCCCGAGACATTCTCTCCTCCCCCCGTGACACTCTCCCCTCCCCCCGGGACACTCTCCCCTCTCCTCGGGACACTCACGCCACACCTCGGGACACTCTCCCCTCCCCTCCCCCTGGGACACTCGCCCCTCTCCCCGGGACACTCTCCCCTCCCCCTGGGACACTCTCCCCTCCCCTCTCCTCGGGACGCTCTCCCCTCCCCCCCGAGACACACTCCCCTCCCCTCGGGACACTCTCCCCTCCTCCCGAGACACTCTCCCCTCCCCCCGTGACACTCTCCCCTCCCCCCGGGACACTCTCCCCTCTCCCCAGGACACTCACGCCACACCTCGGGACACTCTCCCCTCCCCTCCCCCTGGGAAACTCTCCACTCCCCTCGGGACACTCTCCCCTCCCCTCCCCCCGGGACACTCTCCACTCCCCTCGGGACACTCTCCCCTCCCCTCCCCCCGGGACACTCGCCCCTCTCCCCGGGACACTCTCCCCTCCCCCTGGGACACTCTCCCCTCCCCTCTCCTCGGGACACTCTCCCCTCCCCCCTGAGACACTCTCCCCTCCCCCCGAGACACTCTCCCCTCCCCCCAAGACACTCTCCACTCCCCCCTGAGACACTCTCCCCTCCCCCCGAGACACTCTCCCTCCCCCCAAGACACTCTCCACTCCCACCGAGACACTCTCCACTCCCCCGAGACATTCTCTCCTCCCCCTGAGACACTCTCCCCTCCCCCGAGACACTCTCCCTCCCCCCGTGACACTCTCCCCTCCCCCCGTGACACTCTCCCCTCCCCCCGGGACACTCTCCCCTCTCCCCGGGACACTCACGCCACACCTCGGGACACTCTCCCCTCCCCTCCCCCCGGGACACTCGCCCCTCTCCCCGGGACACTCTCCCCTCCCCCTGGGACACTCTCCCCCCCCTCCCCTCGGGACACTCTCCCCTCCACCCGAGACAGTCTCCCCTCCTCCCGGGACACTCTCCCCTCCCTCCGTGACACTCTCCCCTCCCCCCGGGACACTCTCCCCTCTCCCCGGGACACTCACGCCACACCTCGGGACACTCTCCCCTCCCCTCCCCCTGGGAAACTCTCCACTCCCTTCGGGACACACTCCCCTCCCGTCCACCCGGGACACTCTCCCCTCCCCTCGGGACACTCTCCCCTCCCCTCGCCTCGGGACACACTCCCCTCCCCTCGGGACACTCTCCCCTCCACCCGAGAAAGTCTCCCCTCCTCCCGGGACAGTCTCCCCTCCTCCCGGGACACTCTCCCCTACCCTCTCCTCGGGACACTCTCCCCTCCCCCCCGAGACACACTCCCCTCCCCTCGGGACACTCTCCCCTCCACACGAGACAGTCTCCCCTCCTCCCGGGACACTCTCCCCTCCCCCCGTGACACTCTCCCCTCCCCCCGGGACACTCTCCCCTCTCCCCGGGACACTCACGCCACACCTCGGGACACTCTCCCCTCCCCTCCCCCCGGGACACTCGCCCCTCTCCCCGGGACACTCTCCCCTCCCCCTGGGACATTCTCCCCTCCCCTCTCCTCGGGACACTCTCCCCTCCCCCCCGAGACACACTCCCCTCCCCTCGGGACACTCTCCCCTCCACACGAGACAGTCTCCCCTCCTCCCGGGACACTCTCCCCTCCCCCCGTGACACTCTCCCCTCCCACCGGGACACTCTCCCCTCTCCCCGGGACACTCACGCCACACCTCGGGACACTCTCCCCTCCCCTCCCCCCGGGACACTCGCCCCTCTCCCCGGGACACTCTCCCCTCCCCCTGGGACACTCTCCCCTCCCCTCTCCTCGGGACACTCTCCCCTCCCCCCCGAGACACACCCCCCTCCCCTCGGGACACTCTCCCCTCCACCCGAGACAGTCTCCCCTCCTCCCGGGACACTCTCCCCTCCCCCCGTGACACTCTCCCCTCGCCCCGGGACACTCTCCCCTCTCCCCGGGACACTCACGCCACACCTCGGGACACTCTCCCCTCCCCTCCCCCTGGGAAACTCTCCACTCCCCTCGGGACACTCTCCCCTCCCCTCCCCCCGGGACACTCTCCACTCCCCCGAGACACTCTCCCCTCCCCCCGAGACACTCTCCCCTCCCCCCGAGACACTCTTCCCTCCCACCGAGACACTCTCCCCTCCCCCCAAGACACTCTCCACTCCCACCGAGACACTCTCCACTCCCCCGAGACATTCTCTCCTCCCCCTGAGACACTCTCCCCTCCCCCGAGACACTCTCCCTCCCCCCGTGACACTCTCCCCTCCCCCCGTGACACTCTCCCCTCTCCCCGGGACACTCACGCCACACCTCGGGACACTCTCCCCTCCCCTCCCCCCGGGACACTCGCCCCTCTCCCCGGGACACTCTCCCCTCCCCCTGGGACACTCTCCCCTCCCCTCTCCTCGGGACACTCTCCCCTCCCCCCCGAGACACACTCCCCTCCCCTCGGGACACTCTCCCCTCCACCCGAGACAGTCTCCCCTCCTCCCGGGACACTCACGCCACACCTCGGGACACTCTCCCCTCCCCTCCCCCAGGGAAACTCTCCACTCCCCTCGGGACACTCTCCCCTCCCCTCCACCCGGGACACTCTCCCCTCCCCTCGGGACACTCTCCCCTCCCCTCGCCTCGGGACACACTCCCCTCCCCTCGGGACACTCTCCCCTCCACCCGAGAAAGTCTCCCCTCCTCCCGGGACTGTCTCCCCTCCTCCCGGGACACTCTCCCCTACCCTCTCCTCGGGACACTCTCCCCTCCCCCCCGAGACACACTCCCCTCCCCTCGGGACACTCTCCCCTCCACACGAGACAGTCTCCCCTCCTCCCGGGACACTCTCCCCTCCCCCCGTGACACTCTCCCCTCCCACCGGGACACTCTCCCCTCTCCCCGGGACACTCACGCCACACCTCGGGACACTCTCCCCTCCCCTCCCCCCGGGACACTCGCCCCTCTCCCCGGGACACTCTCCCCGCCCCCTGGGACACTCTCCCCTCCCCTCTCCTCGGGACACTCTCCCCTCCCCCCGAGACACACTCCCCTCCCCTCGGGACACTCTCCCCTCCACCCGAGACAGTCTCCCCTCCTCCCGGGGACACTCTCCCCTCCACCCGAGACAGTCTCCCCTCCTCCCGGGACACTCTCCCCTCCCCCCGTGACACTCTCCCCTCGCCCCGGGACACTCTCCCCTCTCCCCGGGACACTCACGCCACACCTCGGGACACTCTCCCCTCCCCTCCCCCTGGGAAACTCTCCACTCCCCTCGGGACACTCTCCCCTCCCCTCCCCCCGGGACACTCTCCCCTCCCCCCGAGACACTCTTCCCTCCCACCGAGACACTCTCCACTCCCCCGAGACATTCTCTCCTCCCCCTGAGACACTCTCCCCTCCCCCGAGACACTCTCCCTCCCCCCGTGACACTCTCCCCTCCCCCCGTGACACTCTCCCCTCCCCCCGTGACACTCTCCCCTCTCCCCGGGACACTCACGCCACACCTCGGGACACTCTCCCCTCCCCTCCCCCCGGGACACTCGCCCCTCTCCCCGGGACACTCTCCCCTCCCCCTGGGACACTCTCCCCTCCCCTCTCCTCGGGACACTCCCCTCCCCCCCGAGACACACTCCCCTCCCCTCGGGACACTCTCCCCTCCACCCGAGACAGTCTCCCCTCCTCCCGGGACACTCTCCCCTCCCCCCGTGACACTCTCCCCTCCCCCCGGGACACTCTCCCCTCTCCCCGGGACACTCACGCCACACCTCGGGACACTCTCCCCTCCCTTCCCCCTGGGAAACTCTCCACTCCCCTCGGGACACTCTCCCCTCCCCTCCCCCCGGGACACTCTCCCTCCCCTCGGGACACTCTCCCCTCCCCTCGCCTCGGGACACACTCCCCTACCCGCGGAGACACTCTCCCCTCCCCCCGGGACAGTCTCCCCTCCTCCCGGGACACTCTCCCCTCCCCTCCCTTCGGGACACTCTCCCCCTCCCCCTGGGACACTCTGCCCTCCCCTCTCCTCGGGACACTCTCCCCTCCCCCCCGAGACACACTCCCCTCCCCTCGGGACACTCTCCCCTCCACCCGAGACAGTCTCCCTCCTCCCGGGACACTCTCCCCTCCCCCCGTGACACTCTCCCCTCCCCCCGGGACACTCTCCCCTCTCCCCGGGACACTCACGCCACACCTCGGGACACTCTCCCCTCCCCTCGGGACACTCTCCCCTCCCCTCCCCCCGGGACACTCTCCCCTCCCCTCGGGACACTCTCCCCTCCCCTCTCCTCGGGACACACTCCCCTACCCCGCGGAGACACTCTCCCCTCCCCCGGGACACTCTCCCCTCCCCCCGAGACACACTCCCCTACCCCGAGACACTCTCCCCTCCCCCGAGACACTCTCCCTCCCCCCGTGACACTCTCCACTCCCCCGAGACACTCTCCCCTCCCCCGAGACACTCTCCCCTCCCCCCGAGACACTCTCCCCTCCCCCTGAGACACTCTCCCCTCCCCCGAGACACTCTCCCTCCCCCCGTGACACTCTCCCCTCCCCCCGAGACACTCTCCCCTCCCCCCGTGACACTCTCCCCTCCCCCCGGGACACTCTCGCCTCTCCCCGGG
>NW_027252834.1:0-20586 GCF_044704955.1 Pristiophorus japonicus
CATACCTGCAACTACACGTCCACAGATGTCTCAGAGTCCACCATCAAGGGTGATGAATGCAAGGCCATTAACACCTTGATCATCGTTTCCATTCATGCCGATTCAAAGGATACATTTGCAAGGACTGTGGAACAATGGGACACCTCCAAGGAGTGTGCAGGCAAGCTGCTAAACCTGTTAAACCTGCAAACTACCACGTTGCAGAGGAGGACATTCCACGGAGGATCACTACGAACCAGAGCCTCAGATAGAGGAGGCAGAGGTACATGGGGTGCACACATTAACCATGAATTGTCCCCCGATAATGCTGAATGTTGAACTAAATGGACTCCCGGTGTCAATGGAGCTGGACACGGGCACGAGCCAGTCCATCATGGGCAAAAAGACTTTTGAAAGGTTGTGGCGCAACAAGGCCTCAAGGCCAGTCTTAACTCCAGTTCGCACGAGACTAAGAACTTACACTAAAGAACTGATTCCTGTAATGGGCAGAATAATGGGTGGTACCGGGCGATGGTCCCACGCTGCTCGGCAGGAGCTGGCTGGGAAAGATATGCTGGAACTGGGACAACGTCCGAGTGCTATCGCCCATTGACGACACTTTGTATGCCCAGGTCTTAAACAAATTTCCTTCGCTGTTCGAACCAGGCATCGGGAAATTCCAAGGAGCAAAAGTGCAGATCCACCTAATTCCAGGGACGCGACCCATCCATCACAAGGCGAGAGCAGTACCGTACATGATGAGAGAAAGGGTAGAGATCGAGCTAGACCAGCTGCAATGAGAGGGCATCATTTCACCGATCGAGTTCAGCGAGTGGGCCAGTCCTATTGTCCCAGTCCTCAAGGGAGATGGCACCATCAGAATCTGTGGTGATTACAAAGTAACTATCAATCGTTTCTCCCTGCAGGACCAATACCCACTACCAAAAGCCGACGACCTCTTTGCAACACTGGCAGGAGGAAAAATGTTCATGAAGCTGGATCTGACTTCAGCCTACATGGCGCAGGAACTGGAGGAATCATTGAAGGGCCTCACCTGCATCAAAGGTCTTTTTGTTTATAACAGATGCCCGTTTGGAATCCGATCAGCGATGGCGATATTCCAGAGAAACATGGAAAGTTTACTGAAGTCGGTCCTGCACACTGTGGTCTTCCAGGACGACATCTTGGTCACAGGTCAGAACACAGTCGAGCACCTGCAGAACCTGGAGGAGGTTCTTCGCCGAGTCAACCGTATGGGACTCAGGTTAAAATGCTCGAAGTGTGTTTTCCTGGCACCTGAAGTGGAGTTCCTGGGAAGGAGGATTGCGGCGGATGGCATCAGGCCCACCAATGCGAAGACGGAGGCAATCGAGAACGCACCGAGGCCACAGAACGTGACGGAGCTGTGGTCGTTTCTGGGACTCTTGAACTACTTTGGTAACTTCTTACCGGGTCTCAGCACCCTGCTAGAACCACTACAATCCATTGACTCTGGATCAGTTCCTATAGAGTGGAGGGTAGCCAATGTAACCCCACTTTTTTAAAAAAGGAGGGAGAGAGAAAACAGGGAATTATAGACCGGTCAGCCTGACATCGGTAGTGGGTAAAATGATGGAATCAATTATTAAGGATGTCATAGCAGTGCATTTGGAAAGAGGTGACATGATAGGTCCAAGTCAGCATGGATTTGTGAAAGGGAAATCATGCTTGACAAATCTTCTGGAATTTTTTGAGGATGTTTCCAGTAAAGTGGACAAGGAAGAACCAGTTGATGTGGTATATTTGGACTTTCAGAAGGCGTTCGACAAGGTCCTACACAAGAGATTGATGTACAAAGTTAGAGCACATGGGATTGGGGGTAGTGTACTGACATGGATTGAGAACTGGTTGTCAGACAGGAAGCAAAGAGTAGGAGTAAATGGGTACTTTTCAGAATGGCAGGCAGTGACTAGTGGGGTACCGCAAGGTTCTGTGCTGGGGCCCCAGCTGTTTACACTACATTAATGATTTCGATGAGGGGATTAAATGTAGTATCTCCAAATTTGCGGATGACACTAAGTTGGGTGGCAGTGTGAGCTGCGAGGAGGATGCTGTGAGGCTGCAGAGCGACTTGGATAGGTTAGGTGAGTGGGCAAATGCATGGCAGATGAAGTATAATGTGGATAAATATGAGGTTATCCACTTTGGTGGTAAAAACAGAGAGACAGACTATTATCTGAATGGTGACAGATTAGGAAAAGGGGAGGTGCAAAGAGACCTGGGTGTCGTGGTACATCAGTCATTGAAGGTTGGCATGCAGGTGCAGCAGGCGGTTAAGAAAGCAAATGGCATGTTGGCCTTCATAGCAAGGGGATTTGAGTACAGGGGCAGGGAGGTGTTGCTACAGTTGTACAGGGCATTGGTGAGGCCACACCTGGAGTATTGTGTACAGTTTTGGTCTCCTAACCTGAGGAAGGACATTCTTGCTATTGAGGGAGTGCAGCGAAGGTTCACCAGACTGATTCCCGGGATGGCGGGACTGACCTATCAAGAAAGACTGGATCAACTGGGCTTGTATTCACTGGAGTTCAGAAGAATGAGAGGGGACCTCATAGAAACATTTAAAATTCTGACGGGGTTAGACAGGTTAGATGCAGGAAGAATGTTCCCAATGTTGGGGAAGTCCAGAACCAGAGGTCACAGTCTAAGGATAAGGGGTAAGCCATTTAGGACCGAGATGCAGAGGAACTTCTTCACCCAGAGAGTGGTGAACCTGTGGAATTCTCTACCACAGAAAGTTGTTGAGGCCAATTCACTAAATATATTCAAAAAAGAGTTAGATGAGGTCCTTACTACTAGGGGGAATCAAGGGGTATGGCGAGAAAGCAGGAATGGGGTACTGAAGTTGAATGTTCAGCCATGAACTCATTGAATGGCGGTGCAGGCTAGAAGGGCCGAATGGCCTACTCCTGCACCTATTTTCTATGTTTCTATGTCTTACTACGAAAAGGGGGCAAATGGGTTTGGGGCAAAAGCCAAGAAAATGCCTTTGTAAAAGCGAGAAAATTGTTATACTCAAACAAATTGCTTGTGTTGTATGATCCATGTAAGCGTTTGATACTAGCATGTGATGCGTTGTCATATGTCATCGGGTGTGCATAGCAATGATTTCGGGAAACTGCAACTGGTTGCTTATGCATCCAGGAGTCTGTCTAACGCCGAGAGAGCCTACAGCATGATTGAAGAAGCGTTAGCGTGTGTCTATGGGGTAAAGAGAATGCATCAATACCTGTTTGGGCTAAAATTCGAATTGGAAACTGACCATAAGCCACTTATATCCCTGTTTTCCGAGAGTAAAGGGATAAATACTAACGCATCGGCCCGCATCCAGAGATGGGCACTCACGTTGTCCACATACAACTACGCCATCTGCCACAGGCCAGGCACAGAAAACTGCGCCGATGCTCTCAGTAGGCTGCCATTGCCCACCACGGGGGTGGAAATGGCACAACCCGCTGATCTAGTCATGGTTATGGAAGCATTTGAGAGTGAGCAATCACCCGTCACTACCTGGCAGATCAAAAGCCAAGACCCCTTATTATCTCTAGTCAAAAGCTGTGTGCTTCACGGGAGCTGGTCCAATGTCCCAGTGGAAATGCAGGAAGAGATAAAGCCGCTCCAGCGGCGCAAAGATGAAATGTCTATACAAGCAGACTGCCTTCTGTGGGGCAATCGGGTAGTGGTTCCCAAAAAGGACAGAGACCCCTTCATCAATGACCTCCACAGTACCCATCCAGGCATCGTAATGATGAAAACAATAGCCAGATCCCATGTGTGATGGCCGGGTATCGATGCGGACTTAGAGTCCTGCATTCACAGATGTAATACATGCTCGCAGTTAAGCAATGTACCCAGGGAGGCGCCGCTAAGTTTATGGTCTTGGCCCTCTAAACCGTGGCCTAGGGTACACGTCAACTATGCAGGCCCGTTCTTGGGTAAAACGTTCTTTGTGGTTGTAGACGCGTAATCCAAGTGGATTGAATGTGAGATAATGTCGGCTAGCACGTCCGTGGCCACCACTGAAAGCCTGCGGGCCATGTTTGCCACACACGGCTTACCCGATGTCCTGGTGAGCGACAACAGGCCATGTTTTACCAGTGCTGAGTTCAATGAATTCATGACCGGTAATGGGATCAAACATGTCACATCTGCCCCGTTTAAACCAGCAGCAAATGGTCAGGCAGAGAGAGCAGTGCAAACCATCAAGCAAGGCTTCAAAAGGGTAACTGAGGGCTCACTGCAGACTAGCCTATCCCGAGTCCTGCTTAGCTACCGCACGAGACCCCACTCACTCACTGGGATCCCACCTGCTGAACTGCTCATGAAAAGAGCACTTAAGATAAGGCTCTCGTTAGTTCACCCTGATCTGGATGAACAGATAGAGAGCAGGCGGCTTCAACAAAGTGCTTACCATGATAGCGCAAATGTGTCACGCGAGATTGAAATCAATGATTTTGTATTTGTATTAAATTATGGACAAGGTCCCAAGTGTTTCCCGGCACTGTCATGGCCGAAGAGGGGAGCAGGGTGTTTCGGGTCAAACTTTCAAATGGACTCATTCACCGGAAACACTTGGACCAAATCAAACTCAGACTCACGGACTACTCTGAGCAACCCACCTTGGCCCCTATTTTTTTTTTTGATCCCCCAACACACACACCAGTGGCAACCGACACCACGGTTGACCACGAAGCAGAACCCATCATCCACAGCAGCCCTGCAGGGCCCAACACACCAGGCAGCCCAACAAGGCCAGCTGCACAGCAGCCCAGTGAAGGCCCAACAAATGATTCAACAACACCAGCTTTCACACCGAGACGATCAACCAGGGCAAGAAGGGCCCCAGATCGAATCACATTGTGAATAGTTACACTATTGACTTTGAGGGGGAATGTTGTTAGATATGTTGACTTGTATTTACTCTGTACAGCCACCAGAGGACTCATTCCCCGGAGTCCCAAGTGATCCCATAATCCACTGGGAGCACAGGTATTTAAGAAGGCTTCACAGGTTGGAGAGGCACTCTGGAGACCTGCAATAAAAGATTGAGGTCACACTTTACTTTGAGCTCACAGTGTTCAGTCTGACTCTCCATACACAACAGCACCTTTGCCACGATCTCCCACCATACCTCCGCACCAAACATTCGCCGAACCTCCGTCACGATCACTCACCAAATCTCAGCCATGATCCCTTCCCGCTCTTTTGCTGTACCTAAGCCCCGCCGCTGCTCCTGCCCACGCTCCAAACAGCGACCTGGGAGAAAAGCTCGACGGTAACATGACCATGGCCACTTCGAGCTGAACTGACACTGTCCAAACTCATTCCAGATAGGACCATAACAGCCAACACACACAGGAGATTTTCACCCACTTTGTCTGATGAATTTGAACCCAGTTCTGGTGTGCCACTCCACCCCCAATTGATGACTATTGTAAACTTTGTTTCACTATTGCCACCGGCGCATCGTGGCTGCTGTGTGTACCATCTACAAGATGCGCTGCAGCAACTCGCCAAGGCTTCTTCAACAGCACCTCCCAAACCCACAGCCTCTACCACCTAGGGCAGCAGGCGCATGGGAAAACCACCGCCTCCAAGTTCCCCTCCAACTCACACACCATCCTGACTGGGAAATATACCGCTGTTCCTCCATCATCGCTGGGTCAAAATCCTGGAACTCCCTCCCTAACAGCACTGTGGGAGCACCTTCACCATACGGACTGCAGCGGTGCAAGGCAGTGGCTTAAAACGTTCTGAAGCGTAATTCGGGATGGCCAATACAAGCTGGCCATGCCAGTGACACCCACATGCCAAGGGACTCGTGCTGCCAGTGTACCATCTTGTAATTGCTGTAAAAAGCAAAACAAAGCCCCAACATTCAATCCAGTTTAAAATTCAGAATGTTTGTTGAAACCTGCCCTGGTTGCCAAAATCCTGCTTTTGTGAGAACGTTAAGATAAAAAATGTTCTCAGTCTAATTCTACTTTTTTTGGCAACATTTGGGCCTTGATTCCTACTATTGGTATTTGACCCACCTTGCCCACACTTTGGGCCCAAGTTTCGAGTCGCGCCTAGAACGGCGCAGTCCCGACCTGGACGCCCGTTTTTCGCGCCACAAAGTGCGCCTAAAAAAACCTCCAGATTCTCCAGCTCCCTGCAGGTCCTCTGGCCCTTGGCGCAGTGCAGCACGAGCTGTAGGGGGCAGAGCTAGGTCCCTTAAAACAGTGCCGGGACCTCTGCACATGCACGATACAGTGGGCGGCAAGTGCAGTAGCTCCAGGTGCCCAAAACTGTGTGGGAGGGGCCCGAAGCACGCAGCCCCTAGCCCTGGCCGAATGGCCTCACTGGGGCTGTGTGAATAAGGCTCCTCCCACGGCCAGCTCCTGCTTCCTCCTGACCCGACCCGACTCGACTCGACTCCCGCTTCCCGCTCCCCGCCTCCAGACCGGACCCGACACCGACCCGACTCCCGCTTCCCCCCACTCCCGCCTGCCCCCGGACCGGACCGGACCCCACTCCCGCTTCCCCCACCCCCCCCCCCGCCCCGCATCCGGACCCGACTCTCGCTCCCCCCCCCCCCCCCCGCCCCCGGACCCGACTCCTGCTTCCGCCCCCCCCCCGCCTCTGGACCCGACCCGACTCCCGCTCCCCCCCCCCCCGCCCCCAGACCCGACCCGAACCGAACCGACCTCCCTCCCACCACCTCCCCCGACCCGCGCTCCCCTCGACCCGACCCGACCCAATGCCACCTACCTGTAAATCTGGTGCTGGGGACGGGACGGGACGGGACGGGATGGGACGGGACGGGACGGGACGGGACGGGACGGGACGGGACGGGCCCGGCCCATTCAGCCTCCCTCCCCCTTCTCCTTTCCCCCCCACTTCCCATCTCCTTCCCCTCCCCATATCCTTCCCCTCCCCATATCCTTCCCCTCCCCATCTCCTTCCCCTCCCCATCTCCTTCCCCTCCCCATATCCTTCCCCTCCCCATCTCCTTCCCCCCCCAATCTCCTCCCCCCCCAATCTCCTTCCCCCCCCAATCTCCTTCCCCCCCCAATCTCCTTCCCCCCCAATCTCCTTCCCCCCCCAATCTCCTTCCCCCCCATCTCCTTCCCCCCCCCATCTCCTTCCCCTCCCCCTCCCCATCTCCTTCCCCCCCCCATCTCCTTCCCCCCCCATCTCCTTCCCCTCCATCTCCTTCCCCTCCCCATCTCCTTCCCCTCCCCATCTCCTTCCCCTCCCCATCTCCTTCCCCCCCCATCTCCTTCCCCTCCCCATCTCCTTCCCCCCCCCATCTCCTTCCCCCCCATCTCCTTCCCCTCCATCTCCTTCCCCTCCCCATCTCCTTCCCCTCCCCATCTCCTTCCCCTCCCCATCTCCTTCCCCCCCCATCTCCTTCCCCTCCCCATCTCCTTTCCCCCCCATCTCCTTCCCCCCCAATATCCTTTCCCCCCCATCTCCTTTCCCCCCCCATCTCCTTTCCCCCCATCTCCTTTCCCCCATCTACTTTATCCCCCTTCTCCCCTTTATCCCCTTCTCCCCCATCCCTCCCACTTCTCCCCCATCCCCTCCCCTCCCCTCCCCTCCCCTCCCCTCTGCTCCCCCCCTCTCTCCCTCTACCCCCCTCCTCCCCCTCCCCTCGCTGTCAGAAACACAGACAGAGAATGAGAGACACACACACACAGACAGACAGAGAGATAGAGACACTGACAGAGACACACTGGAGGGGGGGGGCATCCCAGCACGCTGTTGGAGGGCTCCCGGTGCTGCAGTCGGTAAGTAGAAAATGTTTTATTTATTGATTTAAAAAAAAAATTTCTTATTAATTTTTTTTGATTGATTTATTGGTTGATTTATTGATGTATTTATCATTTATTATTGATGATGGCTATTTATTTGTAAAACTGAAGTGTTTAATGTTTGTAAACTTCCCTTTAAACCACCCCCCCCCCATTCCCTACGTCTGATTTGTAACCTACGCCTGATTTTCTAAAGTGTAGACAAGATTTTTTCGAGCGTACAAAAATCTTCACTTACTCCATTCTAAGTTAGTTTGGAGTAAGTTTTCACTGACGAAACTTTGAAAACAGGCGTAAATGGCTGGACACGCCCCCTTTTGAAAAAAAAATTCTGTTCCAAAGTGAAACTGTTCTAACTGACTAGAACTGGAGCAAACTAAATGACGAGAATTCCGATTTCTAAGATACTCCGTTCTACACCAGTTGCTCCTAAAAATCAGGAGCAAATCATGTGGAAACTTGGGGCCTTTGCTGGCACGGGTGAAGATATAGACAGCTGACTTATGCCCGATAGGATGGTGTGCAATAATCAGGGAAAAGGCAAATCCGGCTTGTGCCAACACATTACTTATGGCATTTTTAAACAATCTTATACCTTCGCCATGGGCACAGGCTGGCCCCCAGCTCTTGGCAACCAGGGCAGGTTTCAACAAACATTCTGAATTTTAAACTGGATTGAATGTTGGGGCTTTGTTTTGCTTTTTACAGCAATTACAAGATGGTACATTGGCAGCACGAGTCCCTTGGCAGAGTGGTCTTCACTGGTGGAGTAATGTCACAGTCTCCGAGGTCAGGGCACAGGCTAACTCCTTACCCTTATTACCCTCAGCACAGGGGTCAACAATCAGGGGGCATAGATTTAAAGTGATTGGTAGGTGGTGAGGGTCTGGAGCTCACTGCCTGAAAGGGTGATAGAGGCAGAAACCCTCACCACATTTAAAAAGTACCTGGATAGGAACTTGAAGTGCCGTAACCTACAGGGCTACGGACCAAGAGCTAGAAAATGGGATTAAGCTGGATAGCTCTTTGTCGGCCGGCACGGACACGATGGGCCGAAATGGCCTCCTTCCGTGCTGTAAATTCTGTGATTCTAACTGTGGGAGATCATTATTCTTGTGTTGGTTGCTGATGACGCCCATCTTTTTCCCCTTTCGTTATGGAGTTTCTTGGGGCTTGTGGAGAAGGGGAGGGATGGGGGCGGGGGGGGGGGAGGTGCAGTTGCACAGACCTTCTTGAAGGGGGTCCCGACCACTTGCTTACCTTCCAGCCCGAGGCTGAATTGACTCTCTAACTGACGCACATCCCACAGATGTGCAAGTCCACATGGTGTGCTTTCCTGCTGAGCTCATACATCACTTCACCTGAAGCTTTCTACCTGCTCGTTAATCTGGAAACAAACACTATACGAGGTGTTGACACAGCTGACTCCTGCCAGCAGAATTCTGAATGTGAATATAATAAGCTTACTGTCTGATAGTGTGACTGAGGGCGGTAATTATTTTTTCAGGGGTAATTCCACACTACCCACACACAACTAGTCTCTGTCATACAGGTTTGTTGCACAAAAGTGGCCTTTACTGTTTACAAAATCACTCCCAACAGTTTCTGCATAGGGAATGGTATAATTAAAAAACACTGACTGCAGACCAGAAAGGAGTCACGAAAAATAACCGGCGGCGGAGAAACCACAGGGCACTTTTAGGAGATTGCGGTACCAGCAGAACATTGCACCTATCGGGGTGTGGAGGTCGGCGAGCCCGAAGATCCCGGCAGGACCGGGAACGCGGAGTTGCTGCCGATCTTAATGACAGCACCACATCATCATTTGCTGGATACCATTCTCTTCCGGCAGCAGGCCAAATGGATAGCCTGGCCAGCGGCCCAGAGCGAAAACCAGCAGCAGGGGAACCTTGGGGACGGTCCATGGCAATCGGGAATGAGGACGGTCAGACATCGTGATGGCAGGGAGAGAGAGAGGAGATCGCGGGGGAGAGAGAGAGGAGATCGCGAGGGAGAGAGAAAGGAGATCGCGGGGGAGAGAGAGAGGAGATCGAGGGGGAGAGAGAGGAGATCGCGGGGGAGAGAGAGAGGAGATCAAGGGGGAGAGAGAGAGGAGATCGCAGCGGAGAGCGGGGCCGGGAGAGAGAGAGCGAGACAGAGAAAGAGGAGATCGGGGCGGCGAGAAAGAGAGAGATCGGGGAGGGGAGAGCGGAGATAGGGGCGAGGAGAGAGAGAGAGGAGCTCGGGGTGGGATGGGCAGGGAGAGAGAGAGAGGAATTTGGGATGGGCAGAGAGAGAGAGAGAGAGAGAGAGGAGATCGGGGAGAGGGAGAGAGAGGAGATCGGAGCGGGGAGAGAAAGGAGATCGGGGCAAGGAGAGGGAGAGAGAGGAGATCGGGGCGAGGAGTGGGAGAGAGAGGAGATCGGGGTGGGGAGAGGGAGAGAGAGAGGAGATCGGGGCAGGGAGAGGGAGAGAGAGGAGATCGGGGCGAGGAGAGAGAGAGAGGAGATCGAGGCAAGGAAGGAAAACATTGGGACTGAAGGAGAGGAGGTTGTCAATCGGGAGGGAGGGGGAGGGTGAGAGAGACAACGATTGGCAGGGAGGAGGCTGAAGGTTTACTTGAGGTGGAGCAGTTACTAAATACACATTCACACCCTCTCTCACTGTGCTACTGCGAGTGTGAATACCAGGCGGACCATCCTCTCAGTAACTGCATAGTCGGAGTTCCACACTGCTTCAGCAACCCTTGCGCTTGGTTATTATCCAGTTACTCATGCTGTGAAATGTATGTCTTTGCTTATTGGTGGAATAGTTAACCAGCACTCACTCATCATCATGGGCAGTCCCTTGAAATCGAGGAAGACTTGCTTGCACTCCAAAAGTGAGTTCTCAGGTGACTGAACACTCCAAAATGGGAATTATAGTCTCTGTCACAGGTGGGACAGACAGTCGTTGAAGGAAAGGATGGGTGGGGAGTCTGGTTTGCCGCACGCTCTTTCCGCTGCCTGCACTTGCTTTCTGCATGGTCTCGGCGACGAGACTCAAGGTTTTCAGCACCCTCCCGGATGCTTTTCCTCCACTTTGAAGGTCTTTGGGCAGGGACTCCCAGGTGTTGGTGGGGATGTTGCACTTTATCAAGGAAGCTTTGAGGGTGTCCTTGAAACGTTTCCTCTGCCCACCTGGGGCTCGCTTGCCGTGTAGGAGTTCTGAGTAGAGCGCTTGCTTTGGGAGTCTTGTGTCGGGCATGCGGACAATGTGGCCTGTCCAGCGGAGCTGGTCAAGTGTGGTCAGTGCTTCGATGCTGGGGATGTTGGCCTAATCGAGGACACTGACGTTTATGCGTCTGTCCTCTCAGGGGATTTGCAGGATCTTGCGGAGACATGGTTGGTGGTATTTCTCCAATGATTTGAGGTGTCTACTGTATATAGTCCACGTCTCTGAGCCATACAGGAGAGCGGGTATCACTATAGCTCTGTAGACCATAAGCTTGGTGCCAGATTTGAGGGCCTGATCTTCGAACACTCTTTTCCTCAGGCCGAAGGCTGTGCTGGCGCACTGCACTGGAGGCGGTGCTGAACCTCGTCGTCGATATCTGCCCTTGCTGATAATAGGCTCCCAAGGTACGGAAAGTGGTCCATGCTGTCCAGGGCCGTGCCATGGATCTTGATGACTGGAGGGCAGTGCTGTGTGGCGGGGTCAGGTTGGTGGAGGACCTTTGTCTTACGGATGTTTAGTGTAAGGCCAATGCTTTCGTACAGTTAAGATGTTGACTATGACTTGGAGTTCAGACTCTGAATGTGCGCAGACGCAAACGTCGTCTGCGTAATGTAGCTCGACGACAGAGGTTAGGACGGTCTTGGATCTGGCCTGGAGATGATGAAGGTTGAAAAGGTTCCAACTGGTTCTATAGTTTAGTTCCACTCCAGCGGAGAACTTATTGAGTGTGTGTTGGAGCATTGCAGCGAGGAAGATCGAGAAGAGGGTTGGCGCGATGACGCAGCCCTGCTTGACCCCAGTCCGGATGTGGATTGGGCCTGTGGTGGATCCGTTGGTCAGGATCACGGGTTGCATGTCGGAGATGGTGACAAACTTTTGGGGGCCGCGGTCAAAGGCCTTTGTAAGATCAAAGAAGGCCATGTACAAGGGTTGGTGCTGTTCCCTGCATTTTTCTTGCAGTTGTCACGCCGTATAGATCATGTCTGTTTTACCCCGTAGTGAACGGAATCTGCACTGTGACTCCAGGAGGAGCTCCTCAGCCACAGGGAGAAGACGGTTGAGGAGGATTCTATCAATGACTTTCCCAGTGGCTGATAACAGGGAGATTCCTCTGTAGTTGCCGCAGTCGGACTTGTCCCCTTTTTTAAAGATAGTCACAATTACTGCATCTCTGAGATCTCCCGGCATGCTCTCCTCTATCCAGATGATAGAGAGATGAGGTCATGCATTTGTGCCAATAGTGCCTCTCTGCCATACTTTAGTGCCTCAGTGGGGATTCCATCCGCTCCCGTAGCCTTGTTGTTCTTGAGCTGACGGATGGCATTTTCTACCTCATGCAGGGCTGGGGTTGTGCTGAGATGGTGGCAGGTAGCATGCTGCAGGATGGAGTCGAGGACACTTGAGTCAAAGACAGAGTCTCGATTAAGGAGATCTTCGAAGTGCCCCTTCCAGCAGGTCCTGACTGCCTCGGTGTCATTGATGTGTGTCTCCCCATTCTTGGCCAGCAGTGGGGTGGGGCCTTGGGTGCTTGGGCCATAGGTGGACTTGACTGCAGTGAAGAATCCTCGCACATCATGGCTGTCAGCCAGCTGCTGAATCTCCTGTGCTTTCTCCACCCACCATCTATTCTTTAGATCGCGGGTTTTTTGTTGGACTTTGGCCTCAAGCCACCTGTAAAGCTGCTTTGCTGCTCCCGAGTTGGGTTGTTGTTTTACGTTTAGAAATGCCCTGCGCTTGCGATTTATTAGCTCTTGGATCTCCTGGTCATTCTCATCAAACCAGTCCTGGTGTTTCCTGGCTGACTGACCGAGCGTCTCTTCGCAGGCACTGTTTATGGTGGCCTTGAGGGCAGACCAAGCGCTGTGGGCATTCTGCATCTGGGGTCATCAAGGTTAGCAGTGAGGTGCTGGCTGTATAGGGTTCTCTTAGCTGGGTCTTTGAGTGCCCCGGCGTTGATTTTTCTGCAGCACTGCTTCTGCTGTCGTCGACGCTTTGGGCCGATATTGATGTTGATGACGGAACGGATTAAGCGGTGGTCCGTCCAGCAGTTGGCGGCTCCTGTCATGGCGCGGGTGATGTGCACGTCCTTGCGATCCCTGGCTCGAACAATGATGTAATCGAGCAGGTGCCAGTGTTTGGAGTGAGGGTGTTGCCACGATGCCTTGTACTTGTTCCTCTGGCGGAACAAGGTGTTCGTGATGACAAGGTCGTGTTCTAGGCATTTTGTCAGGAGCAGGGTACCACTGGAGTTGGTTTTCCCTATCCCCTCTCTGCTGATCACGCCTCCCCAGAGGTCTGTGTCCTTGCTGACCCTGGCGTTAAATCATCGAGGAGGATCAGTTCGGCATCTGTAGGGACGCAGGACAGGGATTGTTCAAGGCTGAAGTAAAATCCCTCTTTGGCCTCATCTGTTGCGTTAAGCGTTGGGGCGTACACACTGATAACTGTGGCGCATTGGTTCCGGGATAGGGTGAATCGGAGAGTCATGAGACATTCGCTAATCCTGCAGGGAGAGTCTCTGCGCTTGCTTGTTGTCCAGTTACTTATGCTGTGAAATGCATGTCTGTGCTTATTGGTGGAATAGTTAACCAACACTCACTATCTTCTCGGCAAACACATACAGAATGGCCACTTGGATGAGGTACCAGGTAAGCTGCCAGGGTCCTTGGAAATAAACTCCACTCAGAGCCAGCACCTTCAGGCAAGAAGTGATTAGAAATGAGGATTCAAAAAAGTCAGTAATTGGGTTGGTTTCACATTCCTGGTCAATGCTTTACTGTCAGTTTCAATGTAAGTTACAAAATCACCAAAAAAAGTTCCATTCAAAATGGAAACAGAAACATTTCATCCGATCACTGAGCAACAAATGATCTTAACCTTAACCAGCATCCATTCCCTGGTGGTTTGAATCATAAGATCTGTGCTGCACATTAATGCATTGTTAAGTGTCATGTGGTGAGTTTATCTCACTGATATACATTTCACCTTGTGCACAGACTTGTTTGAGCTCAGGTGGGTGAAACTGCTACCAGCGTCGCTGTGATAGGTGGGATAGGTGGTGGCACAGGAGCGGCGAGAGATTGCAGAGCGATGTGATTGGGGCCCAGGAGAGGCGTGAGCTCGGGGCCAGAAGAAGCGAGGGCCCAGAGGCAGCACGGGCCAGCCCACACTGCGATACGTGTCCGCACTAGGTCCGTGCAGCAGAGCAGGTCTCTAGTCGTCTTGGGTAATCCTTGTCACTGGACCAAGACCTAGCTCTGTCAAGCCCGTGTGATGGCTGGTGTGCAACGGTCTCCCCATGTTAAAACAATCCACGCACAGGCACCTTCCACCCTTCAGGATGTAGTTCAGGACCTGAAATATTCGGTCCTTCATTGAAACATCTGTGAACTCATCCCTTTTTGGCATGGAAGCAAGTAATCCTCGTTTCGATGATGATGAGGATAGGTGGGCTGTAATGCTGCAGACTGTGGGGTTGTTGGTTATTTGACTTCTGTTTGTGTTGTAACTCACTGTGGATAGTCATCGACATGGATTCTCTAAGGTGCACCGATGGATAAAGCAGGTGTTGCCCACAAATGCTGCACACATAGACACAGAAAAAATAGCTGCCTCTAAATTTAACAGAGATGACACTTTACAGAGTCTTTCATTCTCCCCTCGTTGAAATCAAAACCCATCATGGCATCATCTGTCAAACTCATTCTCTCCGCGGTTTGTAAATCTCTGGAGCTCCTTAGCCTTCCTCTGAATATCGGCAGCTTTTACAACCCGATACTGACATTAAAGGGGTGATTTCTGGATGCAGTGGGGAACGTCTATACAAAGGAGACACATCTCATGAAATCATGGGCGAGTAGCATGTGTTTCTCTGTCATTTAAGAAAGAAAGAAAAATCTTGGAATCATATAGCGCCTTTCAGGATGTACCAAAACAGCTTACAGCCAATGAAGTTGTTTTGAAGTGTAGTCACTGTTGTAATGTAGGAAACGCAGCAGCCAATTCACGCTCAGCAAGCTCCCACAAACAGCAATGTGATATTGACCAGATAATCTGTTTTAGTGATGTTGGTTGAGGGATAAGTATTGGCCAGGACACCAGGCGAATGCTCCTGTTCTTCCTCAAAATAGTGCCATGGGATCTTTTAGGTTCACCCGAGATGGCAGATAGGACCTCGGTTTGACGTCTCATCTGAAAGATGGCACCTCCGACAGTGCAGCAATCCCTCAGTATTCCACTGAGTCCAGATTATGTCCTCAAGTTGCTGGAGTGGGACTATGAACCCACAACCTTCTGACTCTCGCAAGAGTGTTACAAACTGAGCCACCGCTAACACAAAATGAATGACGTTTTACTACATTAAAGGCTTGTTTGTTACAGAACATCAGGCCTGCAAATCATGGTTTCCTGACATATGGGGCTCAATTTTGCCCAAGCCCGTTTTCTGGCCAGAAATGCGGCAGAAATAATTTGCCAAAGTTTCCCCGATCTATAATTCGAATTTGGTGCCACGCAGCGTGTCCAGTCACCTCGGGGGGTGGAGCCTGCTGTCTGCGCCGAAAAACGAAGCTGCACTTTCTGCACATGCGCGGAAAAAAATAATTACGTATCTGACATCGTTGCAATCGATGCGCTTGCGCAGTACGGCTCCGAGTTGGCAATCGGCCATTTTTAAAGAGCAAGTTGTGTGTGTGAGAACGTTGAGTGCTGTGTGAGAGAGTTGGGAAAATCGCAGCTGCAGCAATACAAGATGCAACGTGGTGTAAGGACCAAAAATTTCTTACAGGAAGAAGGAGAGGCACTAGTTACTGTGATTGAGGACAGATGGCAGGGGCTGGACACCAGCAGAGGTCACATAAAAGTTCCACCCAAAGAAATGAAGAAACGCTGGCACCAAGTTGCAGAAGATTACTGTGCAATGGTGACCACTACGCGATCTGGAGGCTAGTGTAAAAAGAAGTGGTAGGACCTTGGTCAATAGTTAGTGTAAGTAATATTTTCATTTATTCAATGCAATTGCAATTGTAAATGTGACCAGCTCTTTATATGTCCCATCCAGCAGAAAGACACCCTCTCTAAAAAGTTATGTTTTCATCTTTGCAGAGGAAAGTGGCACACAACAAACGAGAACGAACTCGAACAGGAAGAGGCCCAGCAAATCTGCACCCACTGACACTCTTGGAAGAGAGGGTCGCTGCTTTGATGGGTCCTGCCTGGAGAAAAGCAACCACCACTGCACAAGCTGGGCCCACACTCGAGGGAGAGGGCAAGTCCTGCAAATTACAGAGTCTGGCTTTACTAAATGTTAAGTCCTGCGCAGGCTAGCTATGCTTCGGTTCCTGGGGATATCTCCGTCAGCTACGCTTCAGTTGACGCAATGGGCTATCATTCATCATGGTCCTTCAAATCAACCTTCTGCCTGCACTGTGTGAGCCTACTCATGCCACCCACCCTGCCCCCTCCTCTGCTGCTAACCATTTGATTGTTCTGTTATATTTTGCAGAACTTGGTCGACCCTGACAATGTAGAAGAAAATTCAGATGAGGACCAGCCTGATAACATCTTTGAATCCAACCCTCCAGACCAAGAACAAGGGGTTGAGGGGATGGAGATGGATGAAGCCCCCATTGTTTTAATGACTTTGGAGGAGGTGCCGCTCATTGTGGTGACAGCCCATTCCGTGACTAGTGGTTTGAGTACTGGTAGCATATTCCATGGTTTCCCACCCTCCGAGGTTGCGGGTCCCAGTGGTGGGGTGCAGCGAGCCACACCCAGGGCCTCACCTTCCGAGGTTGCGGGTCATAGAAACATAGAAAATAGGTGCAGGAGTAGGCCATTCGGCCCTTCGAGCCTGCACCACCATTCAATAAGATCATGGCTGATCATTCCCTCAGTACCCCTTTCCCGCTTTCTTTCCATACCCCTTGATCCCTTTAGCCGTAAGGGCCATATCTAACTCCCTCTTGAATATATCCAAAGAATTGGCATCAACAACTCTCTGCGGCAGGGAATTCCACATGTTAACAACTCTCTGCGTGAAGAAGTTTCTCCTCATCTCAGTCCTAAATGGCCTACCCCTTATCCTAAGACTGTGTCCCCTGGTTCTGGACTTCCCCAACATCGGGAACATTCTTCCTGCATCTAACCTGTCCAGTCCCGTCAGAATCTTAGACGTTTCTATGAGATCCCCTCTCATCCTTCTAAACTCCAGTGTATAAAGGCCCAGTTGATCCAGTCTCTCCTCATATGTCAGTCCAGCCATCCCTGGAATTAGTCTGGTGAACCTTCGCTGCACTCCCTCAATAGCAAGAACATCCTTCCTCAGATTAGAAGACCAAAACTGAACACAATATTCCAGGTGAGGTCTCACCAAGGCCCTGAACAACTGCAGTAAGACCTCCCTTCTCCTATACTCAAATTCCCTCGCTATGAAGGCCAACATACCATTTGCCTTCTTCATTGCCTGCTGTACCTGCATGCCAACTTTCAATGACTGATGAACCATGACACCCAGGTCTCGTTGCACCTCCCCTTTTCCTAATCTGCCACCATTCAGATAATATTCTGCCTTCGTGTTTTTGCCCCAAAAGTGGTCCCAGTGGTGGGGTGCAGCGAGGCACACCCAGGGCCCCACCATCCCAGGCTGCGGGTTCTAGTGATGGGGTGCGAGCCACACCTGTGGGGAGGAGGGGAAGGCGAGCTCGACCGCGCTCTCCTGAGGTGCAGTATTTAACAGATGTGGTTCAGATGATGTCCATTGAGTGCGGAGAGCATTGACCTTACCCGATCACTCCTGTACACCATCAATGGGGTGAGTGATGAGGTAGTGGAACTGTCGGGAGAAGTAACAGCAATGACACGAGAAATAGGAATGACGTGCGGGACCATCAGTGAGGGAATAGTGGCCATGAGGGAGGGAATGTCAGAGGTAGCTGATGCGCTGTTAGTGACCATCAGGGAGGGAATGTCAGAGGTAGTGCAAACACTGTCATTGACCATGAGGGAGGGAATGTTGCATGGTGGTGCCGCTCATGGAGGTGACAGCCCCTTCCATGACTATTAGTTTGAATGCTGGTGGGACATTCCATGGTTTCATGGTTTCCGAGGTTGCGGGTCCCAGTGGTGGGGTGCAGCGAGGCACACCCAGGGCCCCACCGTCCGAGGTTGCAGGTCCCGGTGCTGGGGTGCAGCGAGGGAGGGAATGTCAGAGGTAGTGCAAACCACGTCACTGACCATGAGGGAGGGGACGTTACAGGTCGTTGAGACACTGTCAGGGTGCATGAGGGAGAGCATGTTGGAGTTAGCTGCTGCAATAAGGGAACACGCCCAGACCCCGTGCCCATTGACAGAATCAACTGTCACTCCCACTCCAATCCCCACACCAGCCTCTGAAGAGCCAAAGCCGAGTCCTCCAACTTGCTGTTGCCCCCCCGCCCCAAACAGGTGCGCACTACCCGAGATCTTAGAAAGAATTAGTTTGGTACCAAGCCCAGAAACACTGCGGCACCGCCTGCGGGCAGGGGTGGTGGAGTGTTCAAGACCAAACGCAGCGGGCGGTCTTCGAATGAGGTGGAGGAGAGATGGGTGCAGCCTTTCTCTGCTGCTGTTGTTATTGTTATTATTGTTGTTACTGTTGTAACTGTTCTCAACTTAAAAGTTTTTTTGCAAGTTATGTAAATTTACAAATTTAAAAGTTTGTAAGTGATCTTAAAGAATGATCTTAAAGTAAAGTTTGATACAAGAATAATTTTATTAACGTTAAGTTAAGTATAAAAGAACTGTTAAATGTTTGAATAAAATATATTTTACATTAAAACTGAACCATTTCCATTATTTGTTCGATTATTAAAACAACTTTTTGAAGTAAATAAGAATCATTTCCATCATTTGTTCCATTAACACAACACAACATTGCGGAACAGCTCCAAACAGTAAACATGGTCCATTTGGAATAGTTGCCGCTGAGCCCTCAGGCAGCAGTGAAACGTTCATGGATGAGCTGCTGGCGCAAGGCTCGGGCAATCTTTAAAAGGGCACGATGGCCCGCCCTCCTCCGCCGTCGTGCTCTGGCCTCAGGCACTTGCATGACTTCTTCATCCTCGTCATCCTCCTTGTCGTGCTCGTCATCTGCATCTTCCACATCATTATCATCAGCCACTCTCCATCTGCTGCTGCCTCATGATGGCTAAGTTATGCAGCATGCAGCACACAACAGTGAACTGACCGACAATCTCAGGGGAGTACAGCAAGTAGCCTCTGGAATGGTCCAGGCATTGGAAACGCTGTTTCAAGATGCCAATGGTCCTCTCTATGATGCTGCGCATCGTAATGTGCGACATGTTGTATTCCCGGTCAGCTAACATGTGGATGACGCGTAGGTGCATCATGAGCCAGGTGACGAAGCTGTACCTTTTGTCTCCCAGTAGCCAGCTCTGCCCTTCAGGCTGCAGCTGAAACATGACAGATATAAAGCTGTCGCGTAAGATGAACGCATCATGTGTGCTCCCAGGGTATCTTGCATCGACTGGCATGATACGATGCAAGTCGCCACACACGAGCTGTGTGGAGTGGAAGCCTTTTCTGTTCCTGTACATCTCGGAATCCTCCAAAGGGTACAATGAATGCAGCCCTGTACATTTGGGAAACCAGCAATCCTGGAGATGCCCACAGCCCCGTCCTGGATTGCCTGGGCGGTCATGGGGAACTTTATGAAGTCATTCCTACGCGCGTACAGTGCAGCCGTGACCTGGCGAATGGAGACATGTGTTGCATGTTGAGAGATGGCGCACACATCCCCAGTTGTAGCTTGAAATGAGCTGGAGGCATAGAATGAAAGTGCACCTGTAACCTTCACTCAATTGACAAAGCAATCCTCCTGATGCTTCTAGGTTGCAGGTCTGCTTTGACAAACTCACAGATCTCAGTCACAACTTCTTTGCGGAAACGCAGCCTTCTGAAACAGTCTGCATCACTCAGGTGCAGGTACGAATGCCTGTCTCGATATACCCGAGGTGGGTAAGGCCTCCTGCCCAGCACCCTGTGGGCTCTTATGATCCTGATGCGATGACATTGAATCAATTGTCTCCTACGTAGCACCATGACGCCAAAGGCTCACTCAAGGTATGGCATTGTCAGTATTGCCCCATACTTGAATTTTTACCTTTGAAATAAGCTCAAAATGGCAGGAAAGCAGGCAGGACAGGTTCACAGTTTTCTCTCCCCAAGGTCTGTATGGAGGGACCACTCCAAAGGTCTTGTGACTTCTCCTCTCTCCCCCCCTCCTTAACTAATTGCAGTCTTGTGACCTCCCCTTCTCTCTCCCCCTCTCCCCCTCCCCCTCTCCCCCTTCCCCCTCCCCCCCCCTCCCCCTTCCCCCTCCCCCCCTCTCCCCCTCCCCCTCCCCCCCCTCTCCCCCTCTCCCCCTCCCCCCCCTCTCCCCCTCTCCCCCCCTCCTCTCCCCCTCCCCCCCCCCTCCTCTCCCCCTCCCCCCCTCTCCCCCCCCTCTCCCCTCTCCCCCCCCCTCTCCCCCTCTCCCCCCCCTCTCCCCCTCTCC